>NW_026623254.1:3700136-3887490 GCF_030028575.1 Malurus melanocephalus
TCCCGGTGCCATTCCGGTGCTCCCTCGGGAGCGCTGCCCGCCGCCGCCCCCTGCTCGCCCAGCCGCGCTCGGGTGCCGGTGCCGCCTCGCTGCGCTCCGGTGCCGTCCCGGTGCCATTCCGGTGCTCCCTCGGGAGCGCTGCCCGCCGCCGCCCCCTGCTCGCCCAGCCGCGCTCGGGTGCCGGTGCCGCCTCGCTGCGCTGCCGAGCGGAGCGGCCGGTGYCCCTGCCCCACCAGCACCCGGGCTTCTCCTCCTCCCTGACCGGCGTTTCTGAGTGTTGCTGAACTTTCCTTATCCAGGGTGTCTTGGTGATTGCTTTGGGGCTTTTTCCAAAGTGACTTGAATAATTGTGTCTGGTTTTGGCTGCTGTGTTGATAACGTCCCTATTTTTAGGTTACCTGGTTAGAAACATAGGGTCATTAAGGTTGGAAACATCCTCCAAGATCATCAAGTCCAAACTTTGAACAGCACCATGCCTGCTAATCCATAGCACTAAGAGCCAGGTCTGCTTCGGTTTGTGACTTCCAGACTTCCCTGGGCAGCTTGTGCCAATGCTTAACTACTCTTGCAGTGAATAAATTTTTCATAATATCCAACCTAAGCCTCCCCTAGCTCAACTTAAGGTCATTTCCCCTTGCCCTGTTGCTGGTTGCCTGGGAGAAGAGATGGATCCCGACCCACTCCATCCTCCTTTCAGGGACTYGTRGAGAGCAATGATGTCTCTCCCGAGYCTCCTTTTCTCCAGGCTGAACAGCCCCAGCTCCCTCAGACGTTCCASGCCCTTAACCAGCYTCACTGCCCTTCTCTGGACATGCTCCAGCACTTCATTGTCCTTCCTGTAGTGAGACTGCTGAATGCAGGGTTAAATCTGAACCCCATGGAGAGGAGTTTTTGAGCAAAATGGATGTTAAARGAACCTGCTGCTTCCTTGGAGTTTCTGGTGCCCTTTAGGTTCTTTGTAAGAAAGCCAGGGCTTATTGTGAAGTTTTTCTGGGGGATGTACCTACTGTGTATGTGAGAACTGACAGGCAGGGCCTTTGCTGGTAGATTCTGTGCAGGTTTTCTTCATTTCTCAGGAATACCTTCTCTTGCCCTTCCTTATCCACAGCCATAAGAGATTGCAAACTTGCAACCTCGAGTCTGAGAAATGCTCTGTGTGCTTTCTACTACATTCATCAGTAAATAACCTGGCTAAGGGTAATAACCTTACTTTCAGGAATTTCTGTGTAGATCCATGAACTTATTTGTGAAATGGGCAAAATCCTATCCAATCACTGTGTGTGATCCAGAAAGCATCATGAGCAGTCATGTTTTAGACAAGCATGTTGATAGATTTGAATGATTGTACAAAAAGTGCAAAGCCACAGAATGAAAAGCAATTGGTTTGAAGTGATTTTGAGTGTACAGGTACTCTCATTTTGCCTTTTCAGATCAGCAAAATCTGCACTGTGGCAAGGATTTCATGAAGTGAGGAAAGAAGAAATGTGAAAGAGATTCCCTGTTTCAGCTGAGCTGAAAGGTATATTTCCAGTCTTTTCTATTCACAGATAGCCCTAGGAATGTAAACTGATGCAAACAGGATCACCAGGATTAGCAACTGTTCACAGACTCCTCCTAAATCAGAACTGCTATTCACAGTTCTCTTGCAAGAACTTAGAGGTGACTTTGGGGATCATGAATCGTTGCCACATGTCCCTGTGTGTTGGGGAAGACCTCAGAATGAACTTGGAATATGAGCATTCAAATCCCACATACTTCTGATTTTATTACAGGGGAAACCTTTCTCCATCTCATAGCCTAGTGTGTCATTAATATTTTATGACAGAAGACTGAGCAGAAACTGGCATTATTTACCAAGGRGAGAGATGGTTATAGGGGAATGTGAAAAAAAGCACATGCGGGAAGGCGGGAGGCAAAAACACCTAAGCTATATTTGGGGGAGAGTGGATGTGATCGTTTGAGAAATCGTGCTGGCAYGCTGTCTGCTCTCAAAGGTACTGCTCAACAGCAGCATTTCAGTCCTGCCTCACAGGAGCAGAGTCCAGCACGGCAGTGGAGATAACGTGGTTTTGGCATTAGTAGATTCTGGGATGCACACAGGGGTGGCTATGTACACACTCACACATGTATGTGCACACTCACACATGTATGTACACACACACACAGAGCATTAGGAGAGATTTCATGCACAGGTAGCTTATTTGGCAGAACAGAGGAGGCTGTTTTAAATCTTAAGGCAAGCCCTATGCAGAGTTCTGGTTTTGCAGTATACATAGTAATTTTTTGCAGTTCAGCTGGGTAAAAGAGATTAAGAAATAAGGGTGTTAGACATCATCTGTCCTATCCAGGTAAAGTCRGCCAGGTCGTAGCATGTATCCTTAAGGAAATACTAACTAAAAAGAAAAAATAATCCTGATTTGGATGATAGGGGCTGGGAGAAAGCAACTTGGAATCTTGTGTCATGGTGCTTCAATGCCTATCAGAAGATGTGACCTTTGCTGCACAGAGTGAACCTGATTATTCACTCACTGTTTCTGCATCTTTAATTTGCTTGACCAGCCTCAATAGCCTAATTTTTACTAATAAATCCTTGTCATAAATTAAACAGAGACCTACAGCCATGTGTTGGTAAGCTAAAACCAAGCAGACTAGTAGGAGGATCAGAAAGAAACCTGTTTTCTGTGCAGGCATGGTGACTGAGGACACAAATGCTATGACCAGCCCTGACCTTCCAGGTTTCTGTAGAGAGCATGTGCCAAAGAAAAATCCATCAGAATGCTTTCGTGCCTAACATGAGGGACTATGCAGGAATCTCCTGACAAAACTTTAAGAGTTTATAATAGAGTTGCATATTCCTCTGTAAAATTCAGTAAAGATGGGGTATTCATTCAGGAGGAATCTGCAGGGACATCACCAGAAACTGAACGTCTTCTTTCACTCTGTAAGCAAGAACCCTGCAGAGCTGGAAAACGCCTCCTCTTTTATCCAGCCATCATTGCTGCCCTTTGATTATGTTGCCACAATGCCCAGCATACATCATTTGCAAAGCTCTGCACACTGGTGAAGTGCTGTTCTCTAGAAGGTGAATGGTAGGATTGTAGCCATCAGAAAAAGGGAAAAGCAGAYACAGAGTGCTGAAATGATTTGTCCAAGGCCATGCAGGAGGCTAGGGAGAGAGGATACAGCAGGAAGGGAGAGGGGGGAAACATGACAACACCACACACACAAAACACGACAGATCTCTGATTTCAAATATCTTTGGCATTTAGCCCAAACTTCAGGTCATTAAATGCTGCTGCTTCTCTCTTTATGAGAGATACTATCTGGAAGGAAACAATGGTGAAGATAAGGAAAGCCTGAATTCTGTTAAAATTATTTTTGCCATAGATAATTTGTTGGTATTGTATTTTTCAAAGTACTGATTATTTTCAGTCCATTCCAAAAAAAATAATAATGAATAATAATGGATTAATTATGTTCTTATGGAATAAAGTGCTTTCCTTATCCACTTAGCAAGGTGCTTGGGCATTGCACAGACAATTACAAATAAAGTGCAGCAGTAGTAATTAAAATAAGCATGCATTATAAAGCCACAACAAAATGCAAATGAGTCAAGCCCCGGGATTTAATGGAAAGGTCTAATACTACGTTATTTAATTTTATTTTTCTTTAGCTATTTAACTCACAGTAAAATGAATCCATAAATAAAGATATACTAATAAACATACATGATAGGGAAGGTAGTAACACCTTTTAGGTGTTTCAACTGCAGAAAAAAATTCACTGCAGAGTGTTCTTGTGACATTTTCTGAGAGGTCCTAATCTCACTTTWATTTTCAACACCTCACTGAAACTTGATGCAAACAAATCACTCCAGCCTTCTGACAGGTAGAGACTGCCCGTGTTTTAATATTTCAAATTCTGTTTGAGGCATTCCCTTCCTCTCAGTTACACTCRATCTCCTCTTGGACAGGAGGTCATCACAGCAAACCCAGGCAGTCTTTTCCTCGTTTCTTGCATTTGATCCCAATTTTCTCCACCTTCCATGCCTCAGCCTTGCAAGGTAACAACGTACCCCTGGTAATTCARTATCCAAAGTGTTTCCAGTTGGAGRMRTAGGGCATATAGCTTAGGTTCCTAGCTATGATTTTGTGGACTTATGATCAGGTTTTTAATACTTCCATAGGACCTGCATTTCTGTTGTCTTTGAAGAGAAAGAGTTTAGGAAGGTGTGCACAAGCACACTGTATACAACAAAGATGACTGGAGTTTAAGGTCAAGTCCATGGTACTCAAGGAAATGCACATTTAATATTGGCCAACTCACCTTAATTAACCTAACATTTTCTCCCCTTCATCCTGTCCCCACAGCTGCTATTTCCCACCAGATCTAAGTTCTTAAGGAGAACACACAAGGAAGCATAGCACAGATCATACAAAAACCTCACAGAATTAGAGTAAAAGATGGGAGGTGAGAGATGCAAGAATCACGGTCCTGTGTTGTCATTTCCCATTCTGATTTCTGGGGTCAAATGGGGACATTTTCAGCCTCACCTGGAAGTGAGCAGCTGCTCATGTAGAGATTCTCAGAACTGCTTGCAAACAGCCCGCAGACCAAAAAAAAAATCCGCAGGAATTAGATGAATAATTTCAAAATAGAGGATAGAATCAAGACAATCATAATGTTCTCATGCATAATTCATGGCCAGAGAAAAAATAAAAAGTGCATCTCCTGAATGCTTCTTTCACTCAGGCTTCTTTCACTTGAGGCCACTTCCAAAGCTATTCAGATCAATGAGAGATGTTTCACCATCTTGAGTCCAAGCCAAGTCACTCTCTGCTTACACCTGTTAAACAGATGGGTAAAATGAAGCTCAAACAAGTGAAGCATGTTGCCCACAATCACACAGGGCACCACTCAGTGCAGTGCCTGTAATTAGAAAAGTTGGAATAACAGCAGTGTTTCCTCTGCTCCAGGTGAGCACTGAGTAAAGGGGGAGTAGTTCTCTGGCACCCTCTAGTCCAGCCCCTGAAAGCCAGGGGTTGTGGTCTGCAGTCCTGACATCTGCAACAAGGTGAAATCTCCGTGCCTCTCTTGTGCTGGGGCTGTTGAATTGTTAACTCATATCGATCCATAAAACCRGGAGCAGTGGGAAACATCTCCATTTGTAAATCAAGCATAAGGACCTGAGATGTGGTAAGGACAAATACTYCCTTTCTTTCAAGTTTGGTTGGGTTTTTTTTTCTCTTCAGTTGAGTACAGCTAAACTGCCATATAARTATTTAAAACAGTTGCTCATCAGAAGGTACAAATTCTGGATTGTAGCCTTGGTTGAGATGTGTGGTTTTGACACATTTTAAAATCTTGACTGTATTTGAACTGTACTATTGCAGCCTTCTGTTACTTACTGCAAATTAAAAGGAATCAAGGTCTCTCTTCAGATTCCACTTCTCCTTTTCATGTTGCTAAATGTTACATTATTTCTTGCCTTTTTCATGAAATCAAGCTTTGACCACTTAATTGATTAATTCTAGAGAGCAAAAGCTACACAGAGACATTTTCTTCAGAGCTTTGTTTGAGCTGACAGTTGTTCAATCTTTTGTGAATACTGCAGTAAAATGAAAAAAAAAACAACAAAACCTGAATATGAGCTTGATTCTCCCAATATTATCTGACTGGCTTCTCTGAATTASATGGACATTTTCAGATGAGATGAGTTTGTGTGATCTGACCTTGTGTAAGATACACAGGGAGAAAAAAAAAAGAGAAAAAAATAAAAATAAATGGAATAATGTTAAGTCTAAACTCATACTCAAACTAGAAGTTTTTTCTGCAAAGGCAGAAATCAAATACTGTCAAGAAAATAAAAAACATTCACGAACAAGATACATTTCAGCTCAGGCTACAATATAGCATTTTTCTAATGAGCAGCTGTTTAAAATATTTATGTCAGCTTAGCTGAGTTCCAGTGAAGAGAAAAAAAAATACAGAAGAAGCAGCATTTGTCCTTCCCACATTTCAGCTCTTTATATTTTGTATACTGAAGATATTTTCCCTTTGCTTCTAGTTTGTGCTATCAGTGTGAATTAACCACTCAAAAACACCAAGGAAGTTCATCTTGCTGCAGAATTCAGCTTAAAGAAAGTAAGATTGCAGACCAGCATTAGCTGCAGGACTAAAGGTGAAGATAGCAGAGGACTCTTCCTGCYTTTCCTCAATCCCCATGTGAAGCAGAGAGAACTTTTTCTGATTACAGACCCTCAGTGAGTTCTGTTTCACCTTGACAGTGGGGCCTGTTTGGTCTGCGCTCCTGTTTCATAACAGGGGTAAGCAGATGCTGACTTCTCAGGGAAATTAAGGCCAGGACAAATCAATAAAGCATCTGGCCTGATGTGCTACATGCTGTATAATCTCATGCTGTTTGGAACATGAGTTTAAGAAAAATGGATCTYCAGAAATACCTCTGGTACCACTGGGAAGAWGGTAAAAGGTAGAGTATTTGTCTCATTCCTTGATATTTTRTCACTGTGGTTAATCTCTGTCATGGTTGACAAGTTGGAATATTTTTCTTACATSAATTTATTCTTTTTACTTTCCAGTCGTGAGTAACTATGCCATTCTCCACCAGGGTAAAGAGTTCCTAAGTCCTACAGTTATTCTCTCCTTGAAGATGACTGATCAAATCACCTGATGATATTATTTTTASCAAGATAAACAGGCTGATCTCTTTAAATGAYGCMATTTTCCAAAAACTTGAGTCCTTGYGKTTTTTTGGCTTTTGWGGTAATCTTTCAGACTTTCTGATATGCAGCATGGTCTAACTAGAGGCAGCCCAAATGTTTGCTGAAGAGGTCGCTGCTGAGATGTGTTCCTATCTCTTGTTGCTCATTATTTATGGGGTCAGGCTTTTGCTCAGGTCAACCTTTGCCTTCAAATCTGTTTGCAGACAGGATCCCTTCTGCTCAGACATGCTGACTTGTGCCAAACATTTYTGTGTTCTATTTTGGTGTTTGAAAGAATTTCAAGGAGCATATGAAGAGACAAAACTCAAAACTGAAAGAACTTGCTCCAGATTTTTTTTTTTTTTGAGGGACATGATGGAATTGTTTCAGACATCCACCACCCCCCACATTCCTCCAGCTGACTCCACAGGGTAGAACCCCTGCCTTATGCAAAGGACACAAAAGACCCCTCTGTTTTGGGAGGCCCAGATGTAAAGAGCAGGAGAGAGGTCAAATGGTGGCAGATCACCGGTCTAGTTTTCATGTTGCATGAATTAGCTTAACATAAAGTCAAGCTCTGGGTGAAAGCCATTCTGTCTTGTGAATTTCYCCACAACTGATGCAATTTTGCCAATCTGGTGAGGAGGCAAGCAACTGAAAACTTACAATATTTATCTTGGCCAGAGAGAAATTCGCTGCTGGTTTTCTGGCTACCTTATTTGCCTACCTCTCAAGTAAGAGGAACCTAACAGATCTTTTCAGATAGTGAGCAGAAGTATCTTCTGAAACAATACTACACTCATTTTTAAAAGAGGAGAAAAAGAAAAAAATCCCTAACGCTCACAGCAGCACTGCTTTGTTGTTCCATCCCTTGCAGAGATAASAGTTCAGTTGCTCATTCCCTCTGCAGCACTCTCTGCAGTGCTCATCTTGGGAAGTACAGAAATGGCAAAGGATAAAGGGTCTTGTTCCTGGACAGAGGGAGGTCTGAGGATCCACAAGCAGTAACAGAGGCTGGATGGTGGGGAATGAAAACTGCTGTGAATTGGGCAGCATGGCACACAGGGAGAGTGGGATGAGGATGCACAGGCTGTCACTGGGCTGGGCAGGATGAGGCAAGGGGGAGGCTGATGTCTGCTCTGCAGGCAACACTGGTGTGGATGTTGTGGAAGAGAAATTAATGTGTGAAAAGAGGCAGAAAGGTGCGAGGGAAGGAGGTACCTGGAGTGCTCTCAGTAAAGTGAAGAAAATGGCTGCATATTTGTTACAAAGACATGCTGAGTACAGTCTAAAGGAAGACTCAAAACTTGAAAGTTGGGTTGAAGTCCACTTTGTAAGACTTTAACAATATAGAGATCTGAATCCTAAAGGAGACASAGCTATTTGCTGATGACTTAAGTTATGATTTGTTTAAAAGCTTCCCATCTGTTCAGGTTTGTGCTCTGTTTCACATGGAAATTACTGCTGGATGGATGTGGTGGAGTGGTAATTTTGGACACATTCTCATTTGGCTTTAATTTTTTATGTGATGTTTTGGGGGGTTTTTACAGAGATCAGCACAAAAAGGCAAAACACAACCAACTGTGACAGAATATATAAAACAGAATGATCTGCCTACAGATAAATGAAAACAGTCCAAAATAATAGAGACCAATGTGAATCATGACCAAGAAGCATATTTGTAATAATAAACATGTCATCCRTGTCAGATAAACAAATCACAAATATTTACTAAGATAACAAACAGATTATAAATAGAGAGACATCCCAAATTCAGATCATGTCTCTCAGTGGTAGTAGRTATGAATTAGCAGCCATATCTGCCAAAATAAATCTGGCATTCTCAGAGTCATCATTTAAAAAAAAAAAAAAACCAAACAAAACCCCCCAGTAATAATAAATAAGAAGAAGGAGAGCACAGAGAAAGAGAGGCTGTTTTTTTCTTCCACTAGTATGACATAGTTTAGAGAGATCAGGCTGCATTAGTGCTGCTAAAGATGATATAAGCATGATGATGATAAGAAAAAACTGGAGGCAGGGTTGAGGGAGAGGCTTCCCTGGTAACTGCAGTTCTGACCCCAATCCTATAAGCTGCTCCAGGCAAGCAGGTGCATGAGGCCTCATTTTGCAATCAGTGAGTTCAAGCCAAGCACAAAAGTCTGTCTAGCCAGAGCATAAGCTGGCAGCTTCCATTTACCTCCTCGTGCCATTCTTTCAGATGCAGACAACCCTTTATTGATATGGCATCAGTTTTGATGTCATGAAAAAAATGTGATAGAATGTTTATTCTTTAATTCTGTGGTTGTGGAATTAAGCCAGTCAGTTTAAAACAACCCAAAATAATTCTCAGGAGGACTTAAATAAAACCAGCTGTTCTTAATGCAAACCTTGCACTAGTTTGTCATGCTGTCCTGAGCTCCTGGAAATGGAGAGGCTGAGGTTCTGCAGCAGGGGGGAATTCTTCTGTATCATACATTTCTGTGTTTCAGACCATAGATTTCAGGACATAAACAGCATTATACCAAACTGAACAAAACAGGCCTATAAAATACCAAATGTGACCGAAACAATATTGGGCTTGGCATTAACTTATTTTGTACTTCCTTCCCATCTGTGAAGGCAATGGTGCGTACTCAAGGCCAAGCTCCTGCTGCCCATATTCAAAGGGGTAATGGAGGATTTCTCAATGTGATAGTCTGCCTGTCCTGCTGGATTTCCTAAGAGGAAAGGAGCAAAACTACCTCATCATTGCCAGTGCTGGTTCAGATKGACTGCTCTGTGGTGATAAAGGCAAGGTGGAGTGTTGTGCCACCATTTGCATGGCCATCAGGAATACAGCCAAGAGGATGGGGCCAGAMTCTTCAGGGGTGCCCAGCAACAKGGTAAGAGGCACTKGRCACACACTGAAACACAGAAAGYTCTATTTGAATATGAGGAAAAACTTATTTACTTTGAGTGTRACAGAGCACTGGAACAGGATGTGTTCCAGAACAAAGAGTCTGTGGACTCTCCTCTGGAGATACTCAAAACCCAGCTGGATGTGATCCTGTGGAATCTGTTCTAGTGAACCTGCTTTAGCAGGGGTGTTGGGCKAGATGATCTCCAGAAGTCCTATCAACCMAAACCATTCTGTGATTCTGTGAATAAAGCCCAAAATAAGTCAGGAGCTCTCAACTGTAAATCCCAGTCAGCATAATAAGAGGTAGGTCCTCAGGAGCTARTGCCATCACTGCTGGACTAGTTTCAATTTTAAGGGATGTTCTCATAGCTGATTTATATTTTCATTTACCTTCTGGTGAGTCYTACATACTCATTTTGAGGTACACCCAAAAATCCTTCTCTTCCTTGTGTTTTTATKATTGGATCCTTTCAGATATTCTATTCTTCTCTTGCTCTGTGAAGGTCCTGAGCCCTTTGACTCTTTTCCTTATGAAAAGCTTCTTGCTCCTAATGCTGTGGGACTGGCCTGCCCTGGCCATCTCTGTGCTTACCTACTTTCCCTGAATGGCAGAAAGGTCAAGTCCCCTCTTCCCACATGGACACATCCACAACCCCCGCATTAAAGGAGTGCCCCAAGGCTCTGCAGGCAGAGGACACGGGCGCTGTCTCACCGTTCAGGGCAGGATGCAGCCTGTCTGCAGCAATCCCACTCAGCACCTCTGCCTGGCAGCAAAATACCCGGACAAAAATAGACAAAGAGGCCTCCTCARAAAAACTTACGGGATTTCTGAGCTCAGCCCCGATGCTGTGCACTGAGTGGGAAATTCAAGGTCATGTTCATGTTCCATGTAGCTCCGAGAACATGTCTTTTGTTGTTGATTGAAGCTCAGCCTGAGCTGGGAGGTTGGGAGCTTGGCTGTGCTCATGTCTTCCTGATGAAATCCTTGGTTCCTGGCTCATTTCAGTGGATGTGCTCACCTAAAGCTGAAGGCCGTGATAAAATGTATGTACTCATAAATTGTTTATCTGCCAAAATAAATATTCAATCAATGCAAAATTATTTGCAAAATTGAGATGCGCTAACTGAATATTTTGGAGATTTAAAACAATGAGGACAACATTTTGGAGTTTCTTTTCCTAAGCCCTTTGTCCTCTCCCAGAAACAGGAAAAAATTAGACCCTAGAATAATCTATAGATGCTTAGCTTTAGTTTTTGTTGTTTTGTTTTTTTTTTTAAATCAGCTATGCAATTTAGCTAGCATGTAGAAATACTAATAGAAGTATTTACTAAACAAATGCACTGGTTTTATTACAAAACAATGACAAAAATGCAGCTAAAATAGAYGTTGTGTTGCACACTATTATTTCTGCCTCTTCACATCACTCTAAAATGGAATGGGAATTAAAGGCTGAAGTGGGAGATATATATCCTACAGCTTTGTAAATGAAAAGCAAGGTTACATCTGTAGGTCTTAGAATTAAATGGAGACCTGATGTTGTAATGCAAATGCAAAAAAAAAAACCAAAAAAAAAACCATGTTTCTAGAGAAAAATCCTGTGGAATTAAAATGGCACCTTGGTATGCAGCTATTACAAGGCACTTAACATGGCATAATTTTAAGGACCACCAGGAAATTTGGCCTGCAGCACAGAGGAATTATAACAGCCTCATGCAKTAAGCGTTGAAGTGAAACAGCTTCATGTGAATACTGAGGAGCAATACAAAGCATCTGAAAGATTGAAATGCAAAACGAATAGCTGCATTGGAAATGTTTAACATGTATTTCACTGCTCATTCCRAAAGAAACTGTTTCAGGTAGGAATTCTGAGTTTTCACTAAATTTCTATTTGAGTAGAAACTGGGGGAAAAAATCTCAGAATGTAATGGCTAGGCTCTTCTATGAATCTAGTCTTTGATTTTATGGCATATACCTAAAAAAAAAGGGTTGCAGAAGTAATGTTGATTCCAACCAAACAAATAGCAAATAACTTACCCTAAAACTATGGAGGTTTTATTATTTCCTAAATACATTGAAAACAATGGTTTGGACATGTCTTTGGAAAAAAATCAGACTTTAACTTTTTGGTTCAACAACTAAATCAGATAATCAATTATTTATGCAAACCAACCATTTGAACACCCCCTTAAATCCTAAAACAGGAACTTGCTATTGACAGCAAGGAATTTGGATGAACTTCTCACAGGTGTGAGTCTTATTCCCAGGGAATATTGATTTGTGTTATCTAGCTTTTGTGTTTWAAAAGATGGAAAATTGTTCCCAGTTTGAAACTAACTCTGCAGGAACAGGCTTTTATTAAAGTGCAAATTTAATGTAAGTGAATTTTTTTTCTTAACCACATATTACTTAATTTTCTGAAATATGTTTTTAGGAGGCAATGTCAAAAGTACAATTAAATGGTGCAGGACTAAATCCTAATAGACTATGACAATAATGAAAATGAACTATATAATGAAAGCTTATTTTTCCTTTTTTTCCCTTTGCTTTTACCTCTCTTTATTCTGTTGGGAAACAGACTGTCCTAAAATGAATTGAGTGTCCTGCAGTTACTATTGAGACAAGCATTTGTCACAATGTCTTAACACACACTAATATTTTCAGTAGSCTTTTAATAGAACCTCTTTCTCTCTCTCTCCCATTCCTTTTAGTTCTAATCTTTAATGTAGGGTCTTGCATCTCTTTTCATGCTTCTCTTTTTATTAACTTTCAAAATATATTCAGAAATCCCCTAATTTGTATCCAGCAATGACTTATGTCGTGAAGCATTAAAATGTACATTTAAAAACATTGAAGCTAATGTAGGGARCTGATAAAATAATATTAAAGTTCCTGGTTTAAATATACGTGATTTGAAAAATATGAATTTTTAAAAGMGCTATTTTAATAAAAAGGAAGAAATGTTCTTGAGAATTCCATCTTTTTTCTTCTCCTTTTAGCAATTAAAAGTCCAAAAGAATTTTAAAAAATAATAAGTATTGTCAAAAGCTGGGTAGGGAATGCAGTGAATTTTCATCAGAATGCTGACATTTATTTGAGCCTTTCAGGATGGCAAAAAAAAATCTTCAATTTTTTTGGAAGCAACATCTAATATTTAGCACCCACACTGTTCTAAATGAACTTAATGAATGTCAGAATCAAAAGAAGAAYGATCTTCATGATGACTCACTAAAATGGTAGCTGGGAGTTGTAGCTGGCTCCTTCCTCCTTGGGTTCATGCCCTCTTCACATGGCAGAGGGCAATTAGTGAGTTTGTGGCAACTCCCAGCTTTGTTAAGGCAACAGAAGARCAGCCAGCAATGGGGTTCATGGCTGCAACAAAGGGGAGAAGCTTTCRATAGCTGGATTCTGGCTTGAATACRAAATGGTAGCTGGGATTGCATGGCAAATAGCTGGGTGTTACAGAATGTGAGTACACAATTATTTGCATCATTGTTACAGAATGTGAGGGTTGTCATAGAATGTTGCAGATTCTSTGAGTTTTGTGTGTGTTGACTTCAAACAAGGAATTTACATGTGTTGGGAGCATGGCTGAGCAGATGACCTTAGAATACCTGTTGCTTTTCTATTATAACCACGGCTGCTCTTATTTCTCTCTTTCCTTTATTTTTTTATAAAGGCCCGGTATGGGAGGTTTGATCTCTTGCCAGGTTGCCCAGTGGGAATGCTGTGTTCAGTTATGCAAGAAGCATGGATTTGATCCCTACCTCCTGTTACCATGCTCTTAGGAATATGCTTTACAGAAATAAATGCATTAGCCTGCAGCCACGCTGCTGTGCTGCGCTCCCATCAGATCTCACGTGGGCAGGGAGATCAGCCCTGCTCAGGACTCTCAGGGCTGTGGGTGCTGTGGCAGTGTGGAAAGGAGCCATGGAATAAAAGGATGCACATGAAAAACTGTCCTCATTTGTGCACCTCTCCAGAGATTTTTCTAYTCTTTGTTGTCTATTTCTCATTACCTCTTTTCACTGGTATACTGGTATTTCATAAACGTGCCTTTTTTTTTTTTTTTAAGTCAACAAAAGCTATTACTGTGAGCTGCAAAACTGTGTGGATGCAATGTGAAGGATGGCATTTTGGAGTTCACAGCTAARAATCTTCCCAGCAACACTTAAGATGGAGACCTTTGCAATCCAGCTTTCCCCTACGAACCAGTTCAAGGTGCATTGATGAGACACTAGTTCAGTGTACAAAGGAGTGTCATTTTAACCTATAACAGCAATACAGGAGTCAATTTATACTCAGGTATGTGCTGGAGAAGTTGCATTTTTATTGTTTGTCACAGGGGCTTTTTCCCAGTGTTGCCTGAGAGCTTCAGCCTGAGCCCTGYGTGAAACACCGTGGCATGTTGTGCCCTGGAGAACTCACAGGCTGATGGGCAGTGCAGGCACAGGGTGTCTGAAAGGCTCTGGCACTCATGATGAATATGTGGTGCTGGTGAGTGATGTTCAAAGCTGTATCCTCAGGGCTGAGGAGKAGGCTCGGATGATAGGGAAGAATGTAAAAGCAGAAGGGGTTGAGGAGGAGACTTTGACAAGAGTGGGAGAGAAGGTAAAGGGGGGCAGAAATGGTTCTGTCTACTTCAGGCTCTAGGTTGTTTCACTCCACTGCATTTTATCCCAATATCCCACTTTTAGGGGGAAAGGAAAGCCACATGTTTGTGGGGAGGTGCATGGAAAAAGCACTTCCAGATCTCTGAAATGCTTTGTCAGAAGAAAGCTTGTGCAGAAGGAAAGGTGGCTGCACTTGCCTCTTATTTTATCCCCTTGCAGTAAGAATTCCTCAGAGGTAATACAGATATTAATTTTATAATTAGCACATCTATATGTCTAGGGGAAATAAAGGTACTTAGCCTTTAACTTCTGACTCCCAAATGACAAAAAATTGTTTAGTTTTGTCTCATGGCAACATCTTGTGAGCATCTACTGATCATCAGTGTGCACTCAGATGAGGTGCTGATTGTCACCAGACACACAACAAGGGACAGATGTTCCTTCCTGCCTGTTCCTCTAAAGGCAATGCCACAGGCAAARCATTACAGTCAGACCTGAAGCAAAACCTGAGCTCCAAACACTTCTAAAGATTAGGTGAGCTCAACTCTACATCCAACTGCAACAGCAAAATATCTGTTAGATCTGAAAAACCCTAAAACAAAAGGGATGTCTGAAGTAAGAGCTGATCTGTGTTCTGACCTTGTGCAAATGTGACTCAGACAGTTCTGCCTGAATGTTTGACAAATGCTGTTCAACAGACTACAAGAATTTCCAGCACCTTCAAAACAACCACAGCAGCATTTTGTATTCTCCTCACCTTTGCTTTTTGCATTTTTCCTTAAGGTTCTGAGTTTTAAGTTATTAAATTTTTGTATAAAACATTATAATAAATATTAAGCAGCAACATTTTTCATCCTAAAAATAYCAAAGATGGAAAAATATTATTGTTTCCCTTTTTCTAGTGAGGAAAGAGAGGCACTAATTATTTTCCCAAGGTGAGTTTATTCAGTAAAAGATAACAAAAGAGAGAATAAGTTAATTTAATGTTTTGAAGGTTGAATGTTTTGGTTGGCCTTTTTTTTTTCTACTTAAGGAAAAGCACTCTAATATGAAAAATGCYATTTCAGAAATGTGAAAATGAGTTCAAATACAATGTACAATGTGAATCTGAAAGGGTTGGCTGCTGTACATGAATTTGTGGCTGTGATACAAGAACAGATGAGTGATTAGTTTGTGTATAGATAATTGCAATGAGTCTAGCCTACAGGAAAAAAATGCTTTCATGCAAGAGTTCTGGACAGGGTAGAAGCACTTGAATACTGTAGTGAAGGAAAAGCTAACAGACAAAAGAAGACTCTAGACAGTAGTTCTCGTTTTGGAGGAGAAAATAGTGTCTGTGACTTTTTGTTGGCTGGAACTTGCCAATGCAAGGCAGCACAGGGTGAGCTTGGTGCTCATGGGGGCCAATTGGCTCCCTGAGAACAACCCTTGCTGAACTAAAAAGGTCCTGTCCTCAGAACCACCATACTTGAGCTAGTAAAAGGTTATGAATTGTATCCAGTAAATGTTGTTCTGGAGAGGGCAGAAATTGTGTTCATTATTGCTCTGTCTGGGAATGGTGTTGCTCCATCTCCACCAGCCACCTGCATGAGCCAAAACACACAGCTGGATTCAGCTGGTGCCTTTGCAGTTGAATTAAACGCTGTGTCAAGCACCTGCTCTCCTGATTTGCCTCCAGACTCTTCCTCTGCTGTTGTCCACACCCACTTGCACCTGGTTAGACTGGTCTTGTCTGCACAGAGAAGTTTTGGTACATGACAACATTGCCCAGGGTTTCACTACAATTTACAGCCTCTCACTCACTACCAGAGTTGTCCTAATGCTTTATCCACTCCACTTCTACCCTGCTATTGCTTCTCACCTGGGACTTGCTGTATCCCTGTTGCTCTGCTTACCCAGCCTGAGATCCACTCTTCCTTTYCTCTCTCTGCATTAGCTCTCTTTTTGTGCTTTAAGGATGCATTTTGCAAACCTGCTGGCTCCTCTTCCTCAGGCTGAGAGGGGGACAGGGGAAGAGACTGCATCACCCTGCCAACACCTCTTGCYTTCTATTGAATTTCATAAATGGTCTTAATTGGATTTCACCAAGCATCAAAAAGCATTTGGAGGGTTTTCTGTAAAAAAGCATTTCTTGTTTTCTGTATAAACAAAAATGGATCAGAATAGATTGGATTGTTGCTTCTTACATCCACTTCCCCATTTTGTTTTTTGACAGGTCCTGACACCCACACACATGCTCCTTGCTCAGACTTGGCTAGATCTGATTTTTTGTCTGTTTTGAGTTTTTGGCAAGATTTTCCATTTCTCAGAGAGAGTTTCAGTGGCTCTTAGTCCTTAGTGCTCAGGTCTTGAACTCTCGTGTTTTCAACACCTATGTGACCTATCAGGCCCATCACTAAAACATCACAAGGGCAAGAACTGCACCTCCTGCAGGCTCTGGAACAGGGAAGCTGCTGCTGGCTCCTGATCCACGAGGTCCAACATCACTCCCCCACTTCAGTCTGCACTTCCCACTGAAAAGGAGTGGAACCGAGCAAACAATCTGCAACAGGTAATTTATGTAATGAATTTACCCTTTTCCCTTGAGCTGAATATGCATGAGTGGGTGCTGATGTCTTCGAGTGCATTCCCTGTTTGTAGAGGCTTGCCTCATTTTTTCCCCCTGTGTGCTGCTTTTAACGCTCCATATCAATCACAAGTGTTCCCTGGTGCATCCAAAAGCTGGTATTTGCTATTCAAATAGCATGAAGTTGTAACTGTTTACATAAGTTTTGAGAAATTGTTTCTGATCCTAAAGCGGAAGAGCGTTCGAATGCCTCTGTCATGTGCAGCACACAGCCCTTTAAAGTGTGGGTTTAATGTTTACAGATGCACTGTGGCAATTCATTTTTCATGAGCACTTGTGCTGGGAGACCTCAAGCCTGTTGGTTGCTTAAATGTGTGCACAAAGGGAAATGTGAAAGCAGCACAAGAAAAAAAACTGGTGCAACATACTTAAAAATTCTGTGTTTGACAAGTCAGCTTTTAAATCGCCCAACTCTAAACATCAGCACAGAAAGGAAAGTAGCAAGCGTGTGAGCCAGAGATTCTCTTTTCATTGCCATTCTTTGTACCAGATAACACTTGAGCAAAGCAGCAGCCAGGTGCTGAAGTCAGGCTGGAACTATCAGAGTGTCCAAAGGAGGGCCATGAGGAGGGTGAAGGTCTGCAGTGGAAGCTGTGAGGAGCAGCTGAGGTCACTTGGTCTGTGCAGCCTGGAGGAAACTGAAGGGAGATCTGTGATCTTCAGCTCCCCTGAGAGGGGAAGAGGAGGGGCAGGCACTGAACTCTCCTCTGAGGTGACCAGTGGCGGGATCCGAGGGAATAGCCTGAAGCTACGCTGGGGAGGTTTAGGCTGGATATCAGGAAAAGGTTCTTTACCCAGAGGGTGGATGGACATTGGGACGGGCTCCACAGGGCAGCGGCCACAGTCCCAGCCTTACACATTTCAGAAACGACTGGACAATGCTCTCGGGCCCATGGTGTGACCCTTGCGGTGCCCTGCGCAGGGCCAGGAGCTGCACTCGATGACGGCCGCGGGTCCCTCCCAGCCCAGCACATCCGCCATTCCCCCACATCCTGTGGGCCCGGCCGAGCGGAAGTGACGCGCGCTGAGGGCGGAAGCGGCGCGGCGCGGGGGCGTGGCCGCGGGCGGCAGGTGAGGGGCGCGCGGCGCGGCGGGGAGCGCGCGCGGGGGGCGGGGCCGAGCTCGAGCCCCACAGAGCACCGGGAGAGGCGCGGGGACCCGGGCGGGCGTCGGGAGAGCTCCGCGAACAGCTCCGGGAACAGCTCCGCAAACAGCTCCGGGAACAGCTCCGCAAACAGCTCCGCAAACAGCTCCGCAGAGCAGCCGCCGCTCCGGTGGGTGCCCTCCTGCCGGGCCCGAGCGGGGCTGTGCCGGCACKGCGGCCTGTCACGGCTGGGGGGTCACTGCCCGTCGGGAGCCCCGCCGCTGTTGGGCAGGAGAGCTTGGCAGTGCCTGTTGGGGAGGGACAGCAGGGCTGGGAAATAGGCCGTTGCACTTCTTATCCTGRGGTGCATTAGGAAGAGCATTKCCTGCAGGTCGGGGGAGGTGATCCTRCTCCTCTGCCCAGTGTTGGTGAGGCCACACCTGGAGTGCTGTGTCCAGTTCTGGGCTCGGAAATCTGAGCAGGAGATCCTGGGGACGGTCCAACAGAGAGTGACAAAGTTGAGTAAGGGACTGGAGCATCTCTCTTGTGAGGACAGGCTGARAGAGCTGGGCCTGTTCAGTCTCAAAAAAAGATTTCCCAGACAGGTTGTGGAGTCTCCTTCACTGGATATTCAAGGACCATTTGAGTGTAATCCTGTGCCAGGTGCTCTTGAATGCTCTGCTTGAGCAGGGGGTTGTACCACATGACCCACTGAGGTCCCTTCCAACCTGACCCATTCTGTGATTCTTGTTGGTGCTGAGCTATGACATAGATTTTGAAACTTACYAGGCAGGCATGGAGCATGGAAACCTCGAGTAGGCAGTGACATACAGGACTCTGAGCTCCAGACAGTGCTCCAGGGAATGACAGGACAATGCCTTTGCTCCATGTAGATCAGGTACTGTGCAGGAGCAGACAGGAGACGTGCAGCCTGAAGGGAGGCACAGAAAAGAGAAGGAAGTGTCCAAAAGAGAGGGTCACAGGACTCTGTGTTGTGAGTTATGTGATTTTTCCTCAGAAAGCTAATGGCTTGTGATGGGGTTTGAGTGCTTTGTACTGTTCCAGGTACACTCCCAGGCTGGTAGTTGTGCTGTKGTAATGATTTGTCAAATAAAACTGTGTTGTCAGTGTTTACAAGTGAACCTAAATGCTGATGTGATAATTGCAGTTATTGGAATAGTCTTTTCCTATGTTCAAAATAAAGAATGAATTGCCCAGCAATAAGAAGACCACAGGGCTACTAGACCTAGCTGACACATGAAGAAAGGAAAGGATGCTGATGAATATAGGGAACATTGTGAATTCACGTCCAGCAGTGATGGTCTTTGATAGTATTTATTTTAGTAATCAACAGAAATCCTGTGATAAGCTTTCCCCCTCCTTTTTGTTGTTTGTTTGTGAGGGTTTTGTGGGTTGGTTTTTTGGGTTTGGTTTTTTTTTGGTTATTAAATGTGGTTCAGAGATTGAATGGTTGACTAGCCCCTGGATTTTCCCAAAGGCTCACTTCAAAGAGGAGGCTCTTCATCCCTGTCCAGAGGAGGCTAATTCTTGACTCTGTGCAAGTCACAGTGCAGCTTCCAAGGAAGCTTCCAAGGAGTGTGGGATAATGCTGACTGTGATTGTGGCATTTCATGTGATTGAGGCAAATGTCAGCTGGGAGCTTGCCTGGAATGACCTCTTAATTTCATGGAGGTTGCGTGGCTGATATTGCTGGCAGTGATTTGYAGACTGAGCTGACCTATCCTGGAAGAGATGAGGTAAAGCTAAAACTGCCCCTTTTCCTTGCCAGTTCCCTGAAACACGGAGCCTTCCTGGAGCAGTGAGAGGAAGCGGAGCAGAGAGTGCTGCTCTTGCCAGAGGCAAGGCCTGGAAGCAAAGTAGTTTTGGCATGTCCTTGTAGAAGCTTTTCTGCATGACAGTTCTCTGGGAATCAGAGGTGCTCTGGTCAACTGTCCCTTGCTTAGACTTTATTTTGGGAAGGTTGGCTGATAAGTTCTCCTGTTCATTATGTTTGTCTTGTCTGAGTAGTAAAGCAGAGGCAGCCTGCTGTATCTCTGTATTTCTGGGATGCCTTGAGTGGTGGGGAGCCAGCCACACCTCCAGAGCCCCGAGGCAGAAAAGTGCCTGAGGCACTCCCAGAGCAGCACAGGCTGTTATTTTTAGCATCTGCCCTTCTTCTATCACTCTGGATATTTAAACTGAGTTTTAAATCTTCATTCCTTCAGATAAAAGGTGCTGTTCTCTCAGCTCAGGAGTYCATAGGCCAGAAAATTGAAAGCAGATAATTCCTGGGAACTACTCTTCAATCTGGCTTCTGGGTAATACCAGGTAACTGTAGTCACTGCAWGCTCAGCTTGGGGAGTGAAAGGGAAGGGTAGAAATTGAGGGCTGGGGAAATATAGTTCTGAGATAATCCTGAAGGTAAGGCAGATTTTTTTTATAACCTTTTTTTTAGATTAAAGGTAATATGCAGAGGAAGAAGAGGATTATATCTGAAATTGTGTTTCCCATGGCTGTGGTGTAAGAGATTGAAGGGAATCATTTTTATCACTCAGAAAAGCAATTTTCTGAGCTAATCAGCTCTGCTTAGGCCCCTTCCAAGATAACCTTTCCCAGAAAGTAGTCCATCCAGGTATCATTTTTTTGACCCAGCTTTTCGTCAGTGCCTGTCAGTCAGGCTATTCTGTCAGGATATTCCTTCTAGCAAATGTGAATTTCCTTATGTAGTGTGTTCTTCTCCTGTCATCTTCCAGAAATGCAAACACTCCCTTTGCTTTTGAATGCATAAAATGGGCAGGAACTGATTTGGTTTCCAGTTTGATTTGGTTGTTTGCTTAATTAAATATCTCTGGATTTGCTGTAATACTRTCTGTGGAGCCTGGGAGCTGTAAAACTCCTGAACTTTGGAGCAGAGGGTACTGAACATGGAGGAGAAAAACAGGACACCACAAGTTAGGGTTTGTTGCAAGGAAATGTGGCAGTGGTTAGATTGGCAGCTAAAGTCCCTTTGTAGAAGGGTGAAGTTGATTTTGCATTAGAAGATTAAAGGGAAAAATTAACTGGATTTTTTTGTGTGTGTGTGTTTCTGGAAGTAAGTCTTGCTGTGGTCTGATAGTGAGAATGAGAAGCTCCAAACATTCTGCAGGAAGCTCTACAGCAGCATTCCAGTTAGCCTGGTTTTGGAACTCCACTGTTTAAGAGAACTTACTGCAGAGAAATGGCTCTGCAGAGGGCTTTACATAGCCAGTGGCCTCTATGTGTTTCAGGCATACAAAACCAAAGTGCCCTCATTTAGGAAGCTGAGGAAAGAGCTGAGTCTGGATGTTTAGGATGGGATTCTCAGCTTTACTTGTGATGTCTGTATGGGAGGTGTAGCTGAGCTATTTGTTTAGGCTTCTTTTGTAATAAATAGTGATGGGAAGGCAGGCAATTAGCAGAGTGTTTGTGGTCAATTGTACATGGCTGCCCTAGAATCTGATCATTAGAGCCTCTGATTGTCTCCATTACTGACGGAGAGCCAAAGATGGCAGTCACAGAGGGGATTATCTGATTAGCTTTAGATRTCAACATCTGTCTGTCAAAATGAGCTTTATGCATCCAGCTGGAGGAAATCAATTTCAGCCTGTGTTAGAGGACAGGGCTTTCTCTGCAAGGTGATGCGGTGAAGGAGGCTGCCTGTGCTTCACAAATAGAGTTTTGTGTTGAGGGTAAGATTGTCCTGAAGATAGCAGTGACTTAGAGGGAGTCAGCTTATGGAACTGGCAGGATTGAAGTGCACCTCTGAATTCTTTTGAGTTTCAACTTTTCAGATTATCTTAAAAAAAAAGTAATCGCATTCTCTGTTCTGGAGAGTCAATGTGATTTGTTTGTACCCAATCCATCTTTAAATGTCARGTGTTTTGCAATTTGCCAAGGAGTTGCCATATGCTGTTGTAAAGCTGGACTCTGAGATCACAAATTTTGATTCTTTCTCTTAAACCTAAGTGGAATAGGGCAGTACATGACAAATCAATGAATCTAAGTGGCTCTGAGTAGTTTTTAGGGAGCGTCTTCAAATTTTGCCCATAGTAGCTGTCATCGCTACTGTTTCTTTCAAAACAGAGTGTCCGAGCCAAAGGTGGCATTAACAGACCTTGGTTTCTTGAGAAGGAGCTGCCTTAAATGCCCAGTTCACACTTTCAGAAGTAGACGTTTGACAGGCTAGTGCTTTTCTTTTGGTAGTCCTGCTGACTGCCAGGCTTCTCAATGCTCTACTGCCTCTGCAGGACCATGATGTGATGTGAGGCTGACTCCTCTTGAAAAGGTCTTGGCTGTTCATGTAATCCAGTGTCAATGAGCAGTTGTGGGAGCAGTGATGACAARCAATGATGCCTTGTGGGATTCATTTTCTACATGGTCTTTTCATTGGTGGTGTTCTTCTGAGGTAATGCTATACTGTAAGGACAGGCTGAAAGACTGAGGTTGAGTAASTATCTCTCTAAGCTGGAGCAGAGGAGCAGAAATGGCTTTTACAGCTATGGTTAAATTAACTTTGTAATGTAGAAGTGGCCATGTTGCATTCCTGCTGCTGAGAGGGAGGGAAAAAGATGGCTTCTAAAGCTTTTCACTTTCCTGCRCTTGTTGCCAGTTTCTGAATCTGGGGAACTCCAGCTCCTCGGTTTAATTCACTCCTTGAGAGCGGGCAGGGTGGGACAGCTGGAATGGAAAGCCTTTTTGTTCCAGAAATAGCACTGGAAGGCAAAATCCCAGATGATGCCAGGCACTCCAAGRAATGGAGAAACCCCATTCTTCATAGTTTTGTCAAAAATAGCTACTCGAGGTCTTGAGACCAAAGCAGTAACATCTGCACTGGAGTTTGAGGGTGCTACTATAAGASACATCTAGTAAGAGGAGCACCCTGGTGGAGTACAGCCTGCTACGGGGCCTAATTAGGGTCTTATTAATGCTTTCTTTCATCACTGCCTTCCAGCCTTCAGATGGTGATTAGACCTATTTATAGGGGCAGACTTCYTTAATATTCAGCACAGTATACTTCTTGCCAATCAAATCAGTAGCATCTGCATCTTTGATTGCTGCTTAATAACACTGTAGAACATGGTTAATTAAAAAATATAAATAGACTTTTCATCCTCTTAACTTCTCAAAGTGCTTCTCTYCTCCCCCCACCTTGCTTTCCCAAAAATAAGGTAAAGTTGGATTAGCACAAGGACTGTGGTGAACCTCTCTTCTCACTGCTGGAAATGCATCCTGTTCTCCCATCCCACATAGTGGCCTCTTGTGTGCTCTGCTGGAGGACTAAATTTCAACCCCTACTGTGAATGTCAACACAGAGCAGAAAGATTGTTTGTTGCACAGTAATAGGACTTCTGTGTAGGCTCTAATGCTRCATTTGAGCAATTTCTAGCTTTTGTTTCAGTGTCTGCATCTGTGTGAGTGTATGTGCACATACTGCCTTATCCTGCCCCTCAACAGGAGGAGCAAATGCAATGACATGTTTTGCTTTTCTAGCATTTCAGGTCTCTTTTAAATACAGTTCTCTCTTTTTGCAGCTGGTAAACTCATAGGAGTGTGCTTTATCTGTGGARGGCAAGGTGAGATAATTATCCTTTTTAATCATTTTTAGTTTTACCTTGGAGGATTTAATTCTGATATTTGTTGGGATAGCCTCTAGGCAAGCCTCCAGCACAATCAAGGTATGACTTGAATACGCCAGAAGATTGAACCATGGGAAAATGTTTGTCCAGGTAAACATGGTAGAAAGTTTTGCATGTAAGAAATTACTTTCAGGGAGAATTTGAAATGACTTTTCACAAATGCCTGAAAACCCTGGCCTGCTCAGCCTGTATCTGTCCTGGTTTAAGTCTTTTGGAAAGGCAAGACAGTCTGGTGGAGACTGATTCTGTCAGTCTCCCACTCCTGCTGTTTCTCTCAGCTTTTGCCAGTGTGAATGTTGGAACGGAGAGGGAGAGAGCAGCTTTGAGTGCAGAGGGACAGCCAGAAGCCCTGAGGAGCTTTGGACCAGCTTGCCTCAGGTGACAGGCACAGCCAGCTTAAGGCAGAAGTGCAAATCTGAGCAGTCAGTAGCTCTGTCAGAACTTCCAAATCAGGACATAGCACTTGGAAGCAGGTGGTGCAGTGAGAAAACAACCTTTTTCTCTTTGTCTTTACTTTAATAAGGTAAATGAGGTCATTATATAACACCAGAACATATTTGTCTTGATCATGAAAGTTGACATAGAAAAAATAATTGAATAAAGAGTGGCTGGGGCCCCCAGATGCTGCAGCYCTTTTCCAGAGCCTCTTTGATCACAAAAAAAATGAAGTCCTGTTTTGCTGTTTCTTCTGCCTAGTGTGACCCATTGGTGGTCACACCACTAATGATTAAATCTCTTGGGTGATCTGACATCTGCTYTTGTGACTCATACTTGCTTTGGGCATCTGTGTCCATTTCTCACTGTARCATCAGGGTATTTCATGCCAGCTGTCATAATTCCAGCATACTGTACTTGCTGCTGAAACACACCAGCTCCCTAGGTAACATTCTGGAGTGATACTGGAACCAGTTTGTTACTTTGCTGGAAGTCCCTTCCATATTTGAGATATAAGCAGTTTATTTGCACCTCTGCTGTTTATGTTTACATGAAGGATTGGCACCCCTTGAATAGGGTGAAAGAATTGACATATTGCTAATATGCAGCAGTTACTTTTTTGTTTTAATGTAGTGTCTCATTCTGATAATGGAGCATGGCATGAAAAYGTTTTGCTTCCTTCTCAATCCACTGGAACTTGAGATAATGGAATAGTCAGTCTTACTGAGTGACATTCTAGTCTTTGCTTTCCTTCCTGACTTTTTCTGGGAATATTTTKAATTTTTCCTGTTAAAATATTCCTTACTCCTGCAGTCTCTCTCTATTATGTGAAGCAATTCTGCTTTTATTCTAAGCATGAGAACCTTATTCAAATTGTAAAACTGATTTATTTCTCCAGTTAGTTTGGTCCTAAGGGGTAGCAAATAGCAGCTGCAGCATGGGATTTTGCCCAAGTCTAGTCATTTAATTGTTGYTGTTCTCCCTCTTCCTTGCTGTAGATCTCTAGTTTGTTCCCTTGCTCAGAAAGAACTGTCTCTTGTGACTGTTTCTGGCAGCAGTTTCCAGAGTCTGCCATATTTCTCTAGTGTGGTTTTTTTTCAGGAAAGGTGAGAATCTGAAGCTCATTTAAGAGTCTGCATTGAGAACCTGTGAAGGTGAAGTTTACCAACAGACCGACTGTGACAGTGTGAGCAGAAGCACTCAGGAATTTTCCTGCTCTGCCCGGTACTGTGTGCTCCTCTCTTTGCAAGGGAGCAGTGGGACCTGAAGGACAGTCTGTRGCTTCTGACTGCAAGGAAAGAAATATTTTGGGAGTAGCTAGAGGAGCACAGCTCCTGAGTATGAGAATCTGTYAGTCAGCAGCTGGACTGAGCTTGGTTTTCGAAAGGTCACTGGGGGAATTAGGATTGGTCAGAGTCTGAGAGATCATACTGGGGCTGTATAATCTCATCTGGCCTCAGGAGGTGAAAAGCTTGGCTTTCTCMGGATTACCTTTACACAGGAATGGTTTTGATAATAAAGCAGGTTTAAGAARTTTCCTTCATGCCCCTGCTTCCCACTATGCTTCATCACTGGGCAATTACAGCTGTTTATCTGGCTGCAGTAAATTGGGTCATTGAACTGATTTGAGTTAAAAATAGGCATCCCAAACATCAGCAGCCCTGATGCGACAGCRGAGTTGTGACCAGTGGCAGGGAGGATCATAAACTCCTTTTGTTGCTGGGGCCAGAGTAACTCATAACTACATCCTTGCTGTGTTATCTGCCTTTGTTCTGTGGTGACAGTCAAATAGTGGGTTTGAAARGAAAAGGATTCAAGCTTGATTATGGTCAGCAGATCAAAAACTGCTGTCTCAAAATTAGCTGTACTCCTCTCAGATTAACTTGTATGCTTTACAGCTCTAAATAATAATTTCCTGTCTGCTGAGTAGGCCCAGTCAAGAAGACTAATCAGTGTGCAAACATTGCCACTAAAGAGTGCAGATACAGAGTCTGGCTGCCAGTGATGCATGAAATGAAACAGAATAGGTCTAGGCTTGCTAGACTGGCAGCAGATCCAGCTCTCTAATGGATGGGCTTGATCTTGCAAATTTGTTAACTGTGGAAAGGCTTCTACGTGCCCTTACATCTTATATGATTCATTACTAAACATCCCCACCAAAAAAAACCCAAAGCAACAAAACAACCTAGTAAGCCCCGCATCCCAAAAGAATACCCTTAAAATAACAGCCACATCAC
This sequence comes from Malurus melanocephalus, assembly GCF_030028575.1. Classification (NCBI taxonomy): domain Eukaryota; kingdom Metazoa; phylum Chordata; class Aves; order Passeriformes; family Maluridae; genus Malurus; species Malurus melanocephalus. The sequence continues at coordinate 3,726,405 of NW_026623254.1, forward strand.
ATTTACAGAAAGCTTTTCCTACCCCATTGTGGTATCATCTTAAGGGACAAATTTGGAAAAGGTATATGGTGTTTCTTAAATGTACAGAAATGGCTGCAGGCAAGTCTAATCTGTTATCTCTTCATTTTKTGAAGCAAGATACTGAATTGAAAGAATGTGTGAAGACCCCTCTAATTTTCACATATAAAACTATTGGTTTATGTTGTCATTATGTCTTTAGGCTTCTGTTTTGTGAATTTCTTCAGAATGGGCTGTGTTTCTATGTTTCTGTGTTATTCTCTGCMCAGCTACAAAGCCAGGAATACAGGCTGCACACAGCAGTGCCCTCTGGACTAGCCCCTGCAGACTTCCAAGTACCACGTAGGGAATGTGGTGTGTCCTGAAATGTCCCTCTCCGATACCTTGGGTTTTGATCCTTCTTTGTTTTTTCTTCTCCTCAGCTTAATGAATGTTTTCTTATACAGAGCTCTGTGTGATGAAACTCTGCAATGAACACCTGTAAACTGTGTGGTTTTTATAGCCTGAATGAAAAGAGACAGAGAGAAAACAAGTTTGAAGGGAGTTGTGTGGACCTAGCAGTAGTTTGGGTTAGAAAACTCTATGGATATTCTACTCTGTTCATTCTTCAGAATGTCTTAACAGTCATGAATTTGTGAGTTTGTAATTTCTAACGTGCTCACAGAAATGGATTTTTTCTCTTTATGCACTTCCATGTCCCAGAACTTTTTCATTGTTTTTGTGAGTAAAGACATGGGAGGCAGACTTTTTGGGAATTGCTGAGGGAGAGGTGMGCAAGGCTCAGGATGGAAACATGAATGATGTGGAGCCTTCTGGCTKAGCTGTAGAGCAGTGGTACTGGCCCAGCTGCATCCAAAAGTGTGCATACTGCTCTGGTRTGTATGTGTTGCACACAATGGAAGYATTTYRGTGACTGGTTAGGTTTGAGATATGAAAGGATTCTAAAACAAGGAGGCTTCTTTCAAGATAGTTACTAAAATAAAATCAGTCACCAGAAGCAAAAAACAGCTCCTGGGAATCTCAGAATGGAAGAACTCTCATTAACCTACTTGGAGCAAGGGAGTATGTACATGTGCATGTCTTGTAATTTCATGGCTGCTGTTCTTGGAAGGGACTGATGGTGTGTTTCTTGGAGTAGAAGTGTAAGATTAAATACTGCCTTTTACTAATAGGGTTGGATGACCTGAAATATATCCACATGGAATATGAGAAAAGGGAGGAGGGGATGGGATGGGATGGTTTCTGACAAGTCTTGCCACCCTGAACTGACCTTGCTTCTAAGTGTGGTCTTTGTTTTCATAACAGTACTGAGCAGAGATTTGTTAAGTAGCATGCTAAAATAAAATCATGGTTCCTAAGAACATTCAGATAAGCAAGAGACTCCCACCTCACTTGAATTTATTAAAAATCCAGTATGTCAACCTTACTACTTAYGCCTTTCTCCTCAGCTCACCAATACTGTTGCAAATGCTTTCCTAAAATAATTAGTGGAGCAGAAGATGGAAGTCCCTGGATAACTGCCGTGATAAAATGGTAGTGTGTTTATTGTAGTGACCTATTTGTTYTTTCCTTTAGGTACAATGGCCGCAGTAGCACAGAAGCACTTTTTGGAAGGGCAGACATATTCAGTGCCCCTGATYCAGCCAGACCTACGCAGGGAGGAGGCTGTACAGCAGGTGGCAGATGCACTTCAGTATCTGCAAAAGGTATCGGGCGATATCTTCAACAGGTAAAGTGGTCTCCTGGGGGGTTGRTTGCTTAGTATTCAGCATTACAAAACAGAGTGCTGTGATAAGGTTACAGCAGTGAAAGGCCATTGTGTTGGTAAGCAATGGAAGTTCAGAAAAGGGATRTAAAAGGACTAGATGCACTTCAATACAAGTTTATTAGATTTGAGTCTGTCAAAGTTAAGCATGATGAAATGGCTGCAGTTAGCCAGAGATTGTTGGTTATTAATTTTTTATTCAGTGGCAGACTTCCACAAATTGCATTACTGCTTGTGCTGCATTTATCCTTTATTCCTTCTTGCTCATGTATTAAAGGAGAGGCTTTGTTATTTAGAATATCTTGAAGATACGTCTTTTTGAGTCAYTGTACTTGAAGCAGCGAAGTAGAAAATGTCTCTTTGTTCTGCTCTCTGGGACGTACAAACTGTTCTCTTTGGGCTTCTGATGTTTTGTACTTCTCTTTTTGTGTGTTAGAAGGGCTGAGTGAATGAGACTGGGTTTCTTGCCACAGTATCATAATCCACCTAAGCCCATCTCATGATGGATTTGGTCCAGACTTATCATCTCTTGAATATGATCATCTTTAGGATTGGTTCTATAAGACTGCCTGTACAGCAGATCAGAGAGATTCTTGTGTTTGSTTGCAAATGATGATAGATAACATGGTGCCTTTTTCCATCCAGTGCCATCTTTGGCATTTTGGTGCTCTGAGGTGGTGTGTGATATCATTGGTATGGAAACAGCAGCCTTCATTTTTTCATAGTCTAATTTCCAAAAGTACATGCTTTGGTTTCAGCAGGTATCAGGATATCTAGTTTAATTTACTTTGGTGTGAGCCAGGATCATGATGCTCTGTGGTTTTTTTGAGTTTTAAAGGTTTTTTTTAAGGGTAGATGGAAGTTCTTTAGCTTTTGATGGAAAGAGCAGTCACCAAGGCTGAGCTCAGGTCATTGAGGGACATAAAGGTTTTCCAGTGGAATAGTTTGTTTGGGCAAGGGCTGTGTGTGGGCTGGATTAAGCTGAACAGTCTCCTTTTGAGCCCTTCACAGSAGGGGACACATCATGATCTAAGGCTGGGAGAAGGCTTTCTAGAGCTGCCAGAAACATGTRGAAAGCACCTCTCAAACTTGCGACTGGTTGGTAGTTCTGTCCCTCTTTGTGSGGCAAATAAAGTTGTTTATAATACAGGAATTGTTCTTTTTCTGTCTCTSTTTTTCCCTGTTTTTTCTCTCCTCAGTGCTGTCTAACACAGTACCCTGTAATTTCCCTAGGGAGACAAGCCTGGTGCTTTGTATGCAAGTCATTCCCGAGTACTGAACGGTGACTGTGATGCTGTTCCCTCACTCTTTGGTGCACTCATGACTTTTAATTACCAATTTTCTTCAACAACAGAGGAGGCTTCATTGGGTTCTTTGTTTGCTTTGCCTTTCCTCTGAGGTCTTGGCTCTCTGATATAATTAATAGTGATTTAGTAATTATGCAGGCATCTGATTAGAAGTTCCATGACCTTGGTTTTTCCATGTCAATCAAGGGGCAATGCTTTCAAGGTGAGAACTTTTCCACTTAGTGAAGAGTGACCTTTTATCTTCCCTTTCCTGAGATAAAGCAGCTCTGTCTTCCATTTCCAGGAAGGAGCTGCCTTATCTGGGGAAGCTGACTGTTCTGATCTGCAAAACAGCAGCTTGCAGTGTTGATGGAGAAGAAACTTGTTCACTGTGGGAAACTTGGCTGAGTGTGTCAAACTCATTACCTCTGTACTACAAAGATGCAGATGTTCTGAAGTTGTTTTGTCGGAACRTTTGGATTGGTACAGTGCTTTTGAGAGTGGCAAGCCAGTCTATAGTTTATTGAAAGTGGAGTGAAACTGTCTCTTACTCTCTGAAAAAAAAGGAAATTACAATCAGATCTTTGTTTCCATTTTAGCTAATCAAAAGTTTCTGCTCAGAGTTGTTGCTGACATGACAATTGAGTATGAATTCATAGAATGAATGGGTCAAGATAACACAGGAAAGATACCTTTCCATCTAGGGAATTAGAAGAAAATACAGGGAGCTTTCCTTCTCTTCTGCCTTTTTTGGGCAATTTGGGAAATAACCCATGTRACAAGTGTTTGCCAACCTCTCTTCTTTCCAATCATTCTCAAAAGAARCTTACTTGCTGTTAGCTGTGGCAAGGTATTTGGTGAATGAGACACTGCAGAGTTTGTTAGTTCATCGACAATCAAGTGATGTGCAGGTGCAAAACCACAGGTACACTATGGCTGAGACCCAGAGCATCACCACTGGGCCCAGCCTTGGAGAGCAGGCCTGGACTGTGATCAGGAATCACTTAGAGCAGGATACATCAGCTCARCATCCCTCTCTGTCATATTCCTAACCCTCAGGAGCACAGACCCACCTGACCTTTTCCACATGGGGAACACCAAAGCTCTTGGCTACTGGGTTGTGCAGGTTGATATCTTAGRCCCAGCAGACCCTTTCTCGTAGGAAGTCCTGTCTGTCCTCTTGGTGCTAATATCAGYACTGTGAGGAGATCAAGAGGCTGCATGTCCTTCTCAAGTTCATGCTTTGGMGTAATGGAACTTTTAACCTTGTCTGTGTTAACTGAATTCAAGTAATTAATCTGTTGTGGAAGCTGCAGTAAAGATCAAATAAACTTACTGTAGTTATTGAGATATTAATACATACCATTACTGTTTCAAACATAAATATTCTAACATAGCCAATCKGACATARTATCTATTTGAATTTAAGAAGGATTTTTTAGTCACAGGAGTTGGGATGACCAATTTAAACACTCAATTAACCGTAGTCTTTCTTCTATTTGTTTTCTTATTTTCAGCCTTTTCTGAGTGGGAGCTTGTGTTGGAATCATGTGCTATGGAATATTTTACAGGAATGTTGTTGTGATAAGTACTTGAAATAGGTAGTGGGTTTTGATTTCCTGATATGCCCCCCTAGTTAGGTAGGCTTGTCCTTTGAGATTTCTCAGTTTCTGAAGAGTTTGTGTTGGCAGGAAATGTTAATAACCTCTAATACTGTCAGCTTGCTGTTCAAAGTGTTCACTTTTGGGTAATAGATTTATGGAAAATTGCTTTTGCAAGTTATCTCATGGAGTATTACAGCAGTAGAAAGAARTGAAATTCTTGTGACTGGAATGTTACTATCAAGGTCCTGGTTTCCTTTCCTGGGATCCAGCCCCAAGTGGTCCAGTGTACAAAATTGCTCATACTTATTTTTTCAGTTTATGGAAGAATTTCTGGTTGCTATTTTAAAAAAAATCTTTATTCAGTGTCTTTTGCTGGGATAATATTTTGCTAAACCAGTGTATCCGGTTTCCTCCCCGGCTGGATCCAAACTGATTTCCTATTACATTTGAAAAGGGCTTTGATATTAATCAAAAGTTTAACTGAGAGCCACACTTCTGAAACCCTCCAAAACRAAAGCACTGTGGAAATGCTGTTGGGGTGAGGGAGAAATCTGGTAATGGTGTTATTAGGAAGGTAAGGAGTAGGTGGCTGGGCARCAGAGCCTTAAGGGATGTTTAGGACGAGCAGAGCTGAGTTGTGAGTAGTCCTGAAGTTGAAAATACAGACAAAATCTTAATCATTAGGTGCATTTGGGTGTTTTAAAGCTCTCCTTGTTTTAAACTTATTACTGTGATTAGTCATGATGATTAATAATGGAAGTGRGGGAATGAATATATCAGAGTAAATKTATTTAATTTAAGAGGTCTATGGAATGGAAACTTGCCAAGAAGAATCTTGCTGCAAGCTGTAGTGTGTTGTGCAGTGGGGCTCTGGGATGCAGCTTGGAGCTTGGACACTGCGTTGTGTTTGTTCCTCTGCTGGCTACAAGGGTTGGATCTTTCTAGGAAGAGAGCTGTCCTCTGTGATGGCTCACCATGCAGRTGAGTTTGCACCAAGAGACTCACTATAGCCCAGGGAATCAATTTTGCTCCAGTTAATTTGAGAGTGTTATGACTCTTGTTTAACAACAAGGTGCCTCATGGCACTTTGAAGTTGTCCCAGAGGTCATCTGAAAGAGGATGCTAGGTGTAGTTTAGTATCAGATACCTCTCTTGAGAGGCTGTAGGAGCAGTCATTTGCTGCCAGGAAGATTAAGCAGCAGAAGTGAGGTAAAGAGGGAGTGGAGTGTCCTGCAGACATAAGGAAATGGAGTACGGGRAAGACATTTTCCCTGCAGATGGTTATTATTCTTGTAGATGTATGTCCAAGTAATGTGGATTTATTTTCCTTTTAAGTGTAGCACACACTTTGTAAGGAACCATTCATTTGTTTTGGCTGCCATGATCCTCTGGAAGCTAACTTTGACAGCTTGGAAAGATTTAGCTTCGGAGAAGTTCCCAGACTGTAGGAAGAAGGCTTTAGGAGGTGACATGAGGGTGAGATCAGCATGCTTGGAAGGCTGGGGGCTGCTCACACTAGCAGGCATCCTACACCATCAAAAAGAGGCAAAGGGAGAGTGACTGTTTTGCAATAGACCAGGTCACAAATCTTTCTAGATGCTGCTAAAATCGTTAAGATTTTGTGGGGTCTGATCTGTGCAAAATTGCAGGAGAGGTGTCCTCCTACTTCTGGAATTGGTCTCMAAGCTGCTAAGCATAAGGAGGCACACAACAATTTCAGACTTTAAGGAGCTCTTGAGAAGATTCTTTCTATTCTTACAGTGGAAGAATATGTGGAAATATGAGACAATTTGATCAAAACAGATGGCATGTGCAGTAGGAAAGGCAAACAGTAAGGAGAAATTAAGGTAATTTAAGTACATATGAATTGTTGATTTATTTTAGTTCATGCTTTTTTTTATCCTGACAAGGACAGTCTCTTGTTTGTACTCTGTGCCTTGTTGGAGAAAATTCAATATTGAGTAGCAGCTTTCAGGTTCTTGTGAGCTAATTTTTTTCAGCAATAAGTGTGTGTTAATTAAGAGGGTTTTGGCAAACATGTTATGAACTTCCCCATCAGGAGTGATTCCTTTGCCCCTCAGTCCTTGACTGCAAGTGACTGTGGCTGTTACTCTTTGGAAACAGACAAAGAGAACAAGATCATAACAACAAATCAGTGTGTGCCCAYAGCAGAAGGTATTTCTTAGCCCACAGTTTTGGCAATATTGCCAGATTTTCCCACTCCCACTATTCTTGACACTACTGCCATGTTACTGTTTTATTACCCAAACTGATAGCTCTACCTTCTCAACCAGCTTCAGACACTTGAGAGTCACACATGTGTTGTCGTAATTTTCTGTTCCTATGGGTGACTTTCGTGTATTCAGTCAGCCCTGGAGGAAGAGATTCAAATAAGTCATTTTGTTTTACAGGCATGACTTCCATTAGGGATGTAGCATGGAGAAAACTGTCTGGAAAATAACACTGAGTGGCTTGAAATGTGTATTACAGGCTCGCTCCTATGGGAAAGTGCATGCTGAGGAGAGGGTTGGGGGAGGAACACCAGTGCCAAAGGTCTGTTCTTCACACTTGACTGGTGGATTAAATTCCCTYTCCGTGGTGCTTCTTTCTGACTTGCTGTGGTGTTGTCGCTGGGTTTTGCAAATGGGGAAGGCTGTAAGGGTTTAGGTGTAAATGTAACTGACAGTTGAGACAGRGCAGTGCTTTTGGAGACTGTAGATGCATTTGCAGATGCTAATGAAGGAGTTTCTGGTTTTCTTCCATCTAAATCCACCAGAACCTAAATTACCCACCTGGCRTTTCTCTTCAACATACTCTACCATCCAAATTCTTTATCCCATGCTCCAGAAATTTTTATCCCTTCTTCTAAATCCTCCAGACAAACATTTTATTTAGGGAATTCACCATGCTATGCCATTAATAATTTTTATCCCCTCCTCTCCCTSGCGCAGCATGGTGAATTGGATTCCTTTCTTAATTTATCCAAGAATATGATCCTTCTTCTGGATTAATGTGCATTACAAAACCAGGTATTTGCATTTTAATTTATTTCTAGGACTCTTGTTTTAGATTGACCAGCAAAGCTGAATCTGAAAGCATGYTTGATGAGCTAAAGAGACATAACAGGACATTCCTTTTAGAACAGGAGGTAAAGCTGTTGTGCTTCTTCTGCTCTGTGGTAGTGCAGTAGGAATAGCCTTTCTGATAATCTGTGACATATATATAACATTCCAGTATAGATATATATTTATAAATAAAACATTCCAGTAGCTCAGCACCAAGAAACAAGGAAGGTCATGATCTCCACAGTGCAGCTCTCTCTGTTGCTTTGTCCCAGTGACTAGGTAGTTTGGTTTTGCTTCAACAATACTTTTAAAAGTGACATCCTGGATTTTGTTAATTSCAGAATGAACTCAGACTCCATGTGAGTTGTTTTTTGTTTATTTGTTTGTTTTTTTGAGAAGCTCAGAACTCAGCACCAGGCAGGGTTTTCTTCCTTTTTTCTAGCACATGGGCAATTTAGAGGATGGGGAACAAACAACCACACAGCCAAAATCATGCCTTTCGTTACACTTCATGCTTACTTGTAGCTSGGAGGAGGGGTTTAGCTGCTGCTAAAACATTGATTATGAGAACATTTCTTGTGTATGTCACAGGGAGAGTGGTTAAGCTGTTAAAGTTTATGAATTTACAGTTCTGGCAGTTTTGGGGTGGGGAAAGAGGTTTGGAAAGTGTACTGTACAATTTTGTTCTGATACTACTGTGAAGATTTTTCCATTCATAATGACTAATTGTGAGTGCATGGGAAGATTATTTTTAAACTGACAGTGGGGAAAATGAAATCATTTGTCTAGACTAGTTCTAAAGGTCTAAAGGGTGCCTGCAACCCAAAGTTTTCAGGGGAAAAGTAAGTASAAGTCCCTCAAGAAAGTAAGAAGTGCTGTAATCACTCAGGAAAGGTGTTAGATGGATAAGGTGTCTTAAAGAGCTGATCTAATTTATTGAAGAAGCACTTACACTCAAATTAGCTTGTTGATGGGTATATCATAGAAGGTGCCTTTTGAGATTTGAGCATGACTGCAATTGATTGTAGGAAAATGAAGAAGTGACACTAAACAMCCTCTATTTCCGAAGAGTAAATATTATGAAATAAAAAACTTCATTTGCAAAAAAAAGTGTAAAAAAATCTTTCCTTTAGAAGTAGGAGCCCTATTTTGAAAAAGGAGGATCTGTTAAGAGAAATTGAATTTGAAAGCGAGGGTKAGAAAGGGAAAAGCTAAGTTAGCAAGGATTTTTTGTAACTGGCAAAGGGCTGGAAATTTTCTGAGAAAGTGTATCTTATGTACTTGGGYTTGGTTTAATTGTAGCAAAATTTTGGGTAATCTTGGGAATTGAAGCTAGTCCTCCCAGGATGCTGGACAAGGCCATTGCTAAGAAGAAGCAGCAAGGGTCAATGTTTGCATGGGCAGAAGTGTCCAACTGAAGGAAGAATGGAAGGAAATAGAAGCTGTTGAAAGTATGAGGATCACTGCAGCAACATGATGAGCAGACACATCGTATTGAGTGCAAAGCAAAGTGCCCTGGATACCCCAAATCATGCTTCAAAGTCTAGTTTGGTCATTCACCAAGGATCTGATTACAACATGAACAGGTCAGGACAGAGGGAAGGCCACAGAGGCAGACCCTTATCATGTGATGAAAATCAGAAAGGAAATACGAGTTATGAGAAGAGAAATTGTCATTATCTTTGAAACAGACACGTTTATGATAGCATGTCCTTTTTCTTGGCTAGGCTTTCTTTCTCCTGGATATTCAAGTCCAGTTCTGCAGAACAACAATTTTTTTTTTGTAAAGGATAGCTCTTAAGTATGTTTTATTGAAAAGGGGACTGAAGAGTTCAACTTGTGGTCTGTGAGTCAAGTTTCTGTGTGGTTACTATCAGCTGCTTGGAGGTGGAGAAAATTTAAAGTCAATGAGTCAATGCAAAAACCTTTATTTGTAAACATGTGTCTTAAATGTAGGTGGAGGCTACATTTTGAATCCCATGAAAGAAATAGTGATGGTGAGAGAATGTTCATTATTTTGTGTCAGTCCTTGCTGGCTGTAGTTTATTCTGGAGAGCAGTAATGGGATGGATTTGGCAATGGGGAGGCACTGAAAAAGGCAGATGAGCTTGCACAGGTGGCCTTAAACCCAGTAAAATGGAAAATTAAGCAACTACTGAAAGGTGTGTGACAACTCCTGTGAATTAATTCAAAAATGTTCAAGTTAGTGAATTAAGGAGTGAAAATCTGAAATGCTGAGACTCTACTGTGAATTTCCCTAGGTTTTCTTTGTTSCAGGGGACAAATGATTCCACTCTTGGCTTCACAAGCAACCGAGACTTAATTAACACTTGGAAATTGCTTTGAGATCTTTGGGTGAAAAGCTACGAAGTTCTAAGGATATTTGATTAAATGCAAAGAAAAGCAGTRCTTTTCTTGGAGAACGATGAGAGTGTGAACTCCTATCACCAGGAATCATTTTCTGCTCTGGAGGCAGGCGTGTTTTGATCAGTATTGTTACTCTTGATGACAATGGCTTGTTTTGGTGAGATCAACAGACTAAGAGTAGTGTTTGTGCTRTGTGCTGTCATGGTATAAAAATCCTCCATCCCAAGGAAGGAGTGGGAGCTCAGCTTTCCTGATATGTTCAGCTTTACATCAGAGCAAGRCCTGTAGGAATGATCACTGAATTGGTTCTTACCACACTTTTGTAACTGGTACTACTTACCTTGGTCGAGAAAACATTTGAAACTGCTTAGAAGGTAGGAGTAAAGAGTAACTAACTTCCTGGCTGCCTGGCCAGAGGGGAGGAAGGCTCTGCAAATGTCACTCCTCCCACATGAACATGATGATGTATCTTTGGCTCAAATGAGGCAGAGCCTAAAAGGGCTGGGTRCCTCCTTGTCAGTTCTCTACTCCTGCTGTTGCTACCTTCAGGWGAAGCTCAGAAGAAACAGCATTTCTGGCTGGTGGTTTATGAATTTCTCTCGCAGCCCCACCTGGGAGAGGGCACAGATCAGACATGTCAGCCCARGCTGATCTSTCTTCTGTAACTCTTGCTGATAGGAAACTGGGGCATAATGTTGATTAGGAGTGAGCTGTGTGACMGGRMCWTTGTGTAGACTCATACACAGTACCMTYAATAATCCAGAGGAATCTGAGATATTTTGAAAGGCATTAGCTCTCCCTACCCCAGATATAGTTCACTGCAGGGTCACCTGGGCATTTCTCCACTTATGTTTCCAGTGACTCTGTAGTGATACACATTTTCTTTTCAATGGGGACAGGGAKGAAGATCTTTGGCTAGTCTGAGAAYGGAGCTTTGATGGGAGAAAGAGAAGCCTAATGTTGGTGTACACACATTTGATTAATTTAAGATTACAAGGTGCCAAAACACCTTCTCAAGCTATCTGCCAAATAAGATCTATTACTTCAAGCAACATGGAAACAAAATTTACTTTTGACAGTCTCATAAAATTCAAACAGGATTAGTTGTCCTTTCACAAGTGATTAAAAGAAAAAGAAGAAAAACAAAACTGAAAACACGTAAGGCTGTTACTACACAGGATTGAACTTCAGTGAGTAAACACTTGTAAGATTTATGCAAGGATGAGTGGAAACTGCATAGATAACAGACTAGTTAGTGTACTTCACTAATAACTTCTACTGGTTRCAGTASTAGTATCASTTRCTACAACACCTCTCCTYTGAGGAAAGACTGAGAGTTGGRGTTGTTCAGCCTGGAGARGAGAAGGCTCCAGGGAARCCWCATTGCAGCCTTTCATTACCTAAAAGGGGCTTATAAGAAAGAWGAGGACAAATGTCTTAGCAGTGCCTGTTGTGGTGGGACAAGAAGTACTGGTTTTAAAATAAGAGGGTAGATTCAGACTAAATATAATGAAGACATGTTTTGTGACAAGGCTGGTAAAACACCAGAACAGGTTGTTCAGAGTATTCAAGGCCAGGTTGGCCAAGGCTCTGACCAACTTGATCWTCTGAAGATGTCTCTGCTCGCTGCAGGAGATTGGACTGATGGCCTTTAAAGGTCCCTTCCAACTCAAACTATTCTGAGATTCTATACCAAGTATCATCAGCTGCCTAATATCTCCAGACTCTTCTTGTGGCTGCTGCTTTGGGAAGCAAGTCCACTGCCAGTGGAGGAACTCAAAAGGTCACCTGCAGAACTCCAGCAGTACTGGTAAAGAAACTTTTTTTCTATTGCTTCTCTTAGAAGTAATGGAGTTCTTAAAGTCATCTTTCCCAAAAGTTGTCACTGTGATGGTAGAACCTGTGCTGTGTATGTATATTAACACTGTTGATGGAGAAGGAGTTCAACCAAAAGTAGCTTGCACAGTTTAAAGCTCTGATGGTATACTTTATTACTAAACACATACTTTCTATTTAATGTGTATTTCTTCTAAAAAAACCAAAAGCACATCTGCTTTTAGATCAGTCAGTGGTGGGAGGCGAGTAGAAAGATCGGAAAGTTAAAGAGGAACTTGTTTGTGACCTTTTTCTATGAAGAAAAAAGAGAAGCTGCTTTTCTGGGGAGGAGAACAAGCTGCAGGGGAAGAAGGAGGGTGCTGTGATGATACGTCAAAATTCTAAGTTTCCAGTWTTATATAAACTGAATTCACAGTAGCAGGAGTGCCTTGTGCAATGAGAGATTAAAAATCAAAATGAAATGGTTTTTGTGTGAGAACCTAACTTGTGGAGAGTGAAATATGCCAGATCCTGCTGAGGATAACCTGGCAACCTTGATCACACTTCAATCTGCAAAGCCATTCAGCATCACAGGAGCAGGRCAGTATGCAAATGCTGAAACACCTGCAAATCAGGCTCGAGGAGCAATCAAAGGGAGATAAACATTGATTAGTATAATACCCAAACCCATAATGGAGGAAGGAGCGTTGATTACACAGCCTCACTTGGGATTTCTTTCTGTCAGAGATGGTGTATGATGACAGTTTCTGATTACACTTACTCAGGCAAGAAGTAAGACTTTAAAAACTGCTTAAATATGGAGAGAGAAGAGCAGAAAGCAAACAAGTTGATCTTTCCATGAGTGGTTGAACGTGTTTGGCTCTTTGTAAGGGCATGTATTTTTCCTTTTTGCCTTTCAAACTTTTGAGGTGAATTGGCTTTCTGAGCTAGTTTTCAATGCTTCCCTGGATCCCTGTAAACCATAAATGTCTTAGCAGCCTTTCCTTTGCTCTCCCCATCTCTATCCTGAGATGTTGCCAGCTGCTGGGGCAGAAGCACTGTGTGGGAGTAGGGAGTGGGCTTCTCACAATGTTCATTTTTGACAGTTTTCTTCCCTTGTTACCCTGCTGCAGCACCAGCCACTTGAAGAGCCTGGCAATAAAATAAAATAACCATAAACTCCAGCCCTTCTTATTTATGCCTCCCATGGTAAGGGAGGAATTTAATAAAAGCACACTTTGTTTAAAAAAAGAATAAAAAGGCAGCTTGACTTTTAGGCAAGAAGCCAAGTATTTGTAAAATAAATTTACTATATGTACCCTGAAGTTTAGAACAGCAATGCCAAGCATCCCCCTGCTRTCTCTCAGCCTTGGAGCTTGGGCTGGGAGGTGACCAGAAGTTTGATTAGCTGTGATGTGTACAGTCCTCATTTAAGGAAAAAGTAATTTAATACTTCGTCTGCCTTATCCTCCTGTGCAACTTTCATTTCTCATTCTGCTCTGTAATGTTCTTTCTCCTTGGTTGATCGCYTACTTTTGTACTTCAGACATGAAATTGAAGTTCTTTGGTATTCTAGAGAGGTTTGCTCCAGCCTCTGTTGCCTAACCTTTCTTGTTCACCTTGGTGTGCAGCTTGCTTATTCTCTCTCCCACTTCAGAAGTTTTGTCATCCCTGTCACTTTCAGGTGACATTTTCGTTCAGCATAGAGAGCAAAGGGTCTCCTGCTGCTGTGATGTTTCCTTACAGCTGAATTTTGTCTTTCTCAGCCATCTTTCTGGGAATCTCTCAGCCTGTCTTTAAACCTTCCCTGATTTTAAACTTCTTTTCTGATGCTGTCTGATCCCCAGCAAATACAGGTGATAAAAATCACTTTTTTTTTGCTTGGCACTGTGGAGTATGTATGTGTATGCAAGCTTGGAGACTTGCATACAAAGGTTGCATTATTGCCAGTGCTGACAACTGTCAGGCAGTATCCAGTGTCCTGGRTGCCAGATTCTGAGTGCCTCAAATATTCTTCCTATGCAAGTAAGAAAACAGTACAAATCTTTCCATCACAAATAKACACAGACACAGCAGAGGAGATCTTTCAGTATACACCTGAATGTGAGATTTATTAGAGAAGTTACAAGGGAATAAGAGGAAGTGATCTGCTCTGTGGTTGCAGATGGGATAGAGTATTGTGAGCCAGCAAGAGAGGCCCTCAAGAGGATCCCAAGAGGCTCCCAAGAGGGAGGAAGTATTCTTGGAACTTGCTGTGGGTGTTGGAGAAAATTGCCTGTAAAATGGAGCGTAGTTTAAGGCAGCAGGATGAGGGCTTTAGGACAAAGGAAAAACAAGATCTAAGTTGGGGATGAAGTGCAGAGTGTTTGAGGGCAAAAAGATTTCAGAGGGACAAGAGAAAGTGAAAGCTTGAATCAAAGCAGCTGAAAGATTGGCTTTAATATCTGCTTAGATCAAAAAATAAAAGTCTGTATGGATTAAGAGATAATCCATTAGATAGATTTAATCTGCCACATGCATTGCTTCCCCAAAGAACTGCACTGGGAGGGGAAGGTTGATTTGAGTGCCCAGCATTCAAAGGTTGGTGATATATTCTCCTTTTTCCATGGACCCCCTTTTAACTTGTCCTGGATGAAGCATGTCCTGCTGAAAGGGAGGGGCTGTAGCTGCAGTCTCCTGCTCCTTTGTAACTCCAAAGTCACTTTGAATTTAACTGAAGGCATTTTTCAAGCAGAAAAGAGCACTGAGGGCTAAATAACACAGCAATGATGAAGAAAATAGGYGAGGGGTAGGTTCAGATGCTCATGGGGGTTTTGGCTGCCTGAGCAATGGGTTCTGAGGGGCAGTATTGTGCCATTTTATTAACACTTACCCCTCTTGTTCTGATTGTCCTTAAATTATTAAGGTCTGAATGCCTWCTTGCCTCCAGCACTTTGCCTCTGAAATTCTCAGCCACATCAYTCCATTCCTTCCTTCCTGTTTCTTTTCTTTACAAAAACTGGTTGTCCTTTGACTAAGTTCAGWTTCCTGAACTATTTCTAGCAGTAGAAATAGTAAAGCTGATCAAACGTAAAGGGGGTTTTCTCCATGTATTTTTTTCAGTAAGAATATGGTGTATTGTCTCTTTTAACTAACACATACAGCTGTATCTTGAACTATATGTGCTTAACAGTCATGCACTTCTAGGAGCCTGTACATGTGATGGAATTTGGATTAGTTGGATTGAAGTGGTTTAATTTTTTTTCAAAGTTATCTTGTTCAGCCACAAATAAATTAATTCTCTAGACTGATATGTATCCCTTCTGTATTGTGGGCCTGCATCTGTACCATCTCAGGTGAAGGTTTTTGGCAGATCTCCTAAGGTCAGTGGGATTTGGCCTGTCAAATCCTAGAGCAGGAGATCACAGGAGAAAGTACAGAGTGCCTCAGAGAAGATGCGTCATGGTTTGAAACACCTGAACTGGCTTCCCCAGCTTGTGCTGGGAGCRGGCTGTCTGCCTCAGACTGTCTCCTTTTACTGGTTATATTTGGTGGGCAGTGGGGATGGATGGAGCTGTGGTTGTCTTTCCTCTTTTTTTTCTTTGAGTGAGGGAAGGGAAAGGAAGAGGTTGGTACCTGCTGAAACACTGGGGAATAATATGGGGCAGGAAAGGGAGTGAGGGAAGTGTTTGACTGCCTCACTGGACCCACTCACATTCGTGGAGTGGAAGGGAGGAGAACAAKTACTGGTTTCCAAGCCTGAGCTTGCATAACTATTTGTTTAGCACTTCCTTCTGGGRGAGAAACATCTGCCTTGTCATACCCTGAAAATTGTGTCTGGAAGTCAGCAGGGTATTGGCTAAAAGGCTATTGATACCTTGCTTTTATTTGGTGCTTCAGGAATGCTTTGTGGAGTCCTTCTAGGAGAGAGGTCTACTCACAG
Source organism: Malurus melanocephalus (assembly GCF_030028575.1). NCBI lineage: Eukaryota > Metazoa > Chordata > Aves > Passeriformes > Maluridae > Malurus > Malurus melanocephalus. Next base: position 3,742,247 of record NW_026623254.1, read on the forward strand.
GTGAGAGAGAAAATTGCATCATTGATTTGAGGGAGAGCAGCAAAGCAGAAATAAATGACTAGCTTCAGCTCTGAAGGAAGTGAAAATAGTCAGATGCCCCTAGGAGCAGTTCTGGAAATAGTGTCAATCAATACAGTTATGAAACTTCTAGAARAGAGGTGAACTGTGAGGTGGGAAAATTTGCTGGCAAGAGCAGTTAGGGAAGATTTAGGTCCTTCAGAGGCATCTCACACTTGAACAAAGCCAGGCAATGGGACAGCCTTTTGACACATGAAATTTGCTGCAGACAGGTGCTAGGAAATGCACACTGAAAGGAACAACAGAAACTACTCTGAGTTCTATCAAGTGTATAAGTGATGCAGAYTTACTCCACTGAGGCAGAGGGATGGTGTGGGAAGGAAATCATGAACAGATTTGTACTCAGTGTTGGTACAAAATACAAGCTGTTAGACTGTGTTTAAAATAAAAGGATGGGGAAATGGAGAGTAATTCTGAAAGGGAGAATCTTATGAGGTTCAATTTTGCTCATCTCCCACTCCACCAGAATAAGGTAGAAACAGGCTGTGTGCTATCACGCCATATGCATAAGGAAGGATTTTTCATGCCTCCAGGACGAGGAGAACATAGCTATAAACAAACAGAAATACTTGAAGCTGTTCAGAGGAAGAAATGGGGTATTTTTTTCAGAATGGTACAAGGAGAATGGCTGCTTGTATTTGGTGTTTTTCACTGCATACATTGGGGGGTTTTATATTTCTGTACTGTGATAGGGAATGTGCACAAGGTGAAAATACTTGAAAAGATGGATTTGGTACAGTTTGAAATTGGGAATCATGGATCACTGCCGATCTCAAATTTGTTACTGCAGGGAATTATACAGACAGAGAAGAAAAAGAGCATGAGAGCTCTCTCCTCCAAAGCAAAGTGAAATTTTGGTGAAATTTAGAGACAATACTTGAGATTGATTTTACAGACACAGAATGATCCAATGGAATTCATTGCTACAAAACATTGCTTAAATGGAGTGGTCTCTCTCCTAATTGGTTATGTAGCCATAAAAATGCTCTTCATTGGCATCATTGGAGTGGTGAAGGTTCAGAAGTCTTTTCAGCTTTTCACTTTGAAGCTGGGGAGAACCTGCTGGACAGGYATGGGAAAGGAGGGCTCTTCTGAGAGGGTGACTCCACTGTTACCTGTATCTGATGCCAGCTCCCAGCATCCTTCCTAACCTCTGATGGGACCTGTGTGACAGTTCCAGCAGCACAGCAGCCACTGTGCATGGCATGGAGGCAGTTTCAGTCATGCCCCTGGCTGCAAGGTGGGAAAGGAATATGTTCACAACATGAATGCAGAGATACTTAACCACTCACTGCTCTCCCCTGCTGCCAGAATGCTTTTCACCTCAGTCCCAAAGCATTCTGATTCTGATCCCGTGGCATGGTTTATTCCCAGCTGGCACCTAAGCACGACTCAGCATTATGCTCACCCTGCTCCCAAGGGCAGAGAACTGGAATGGTAAAAATGAGAAAATTAATGGTTGAGATAGGAACAGTTTAATAATTGAAATACAATGTGATAATAATATTGTAATGAAAAGGAAAATAACAAAAAAGAGAGAGAAATAAAATGCAAGAAAGACAAGGAATGCAAATGAAAACTATTGCTCACGACCTACCAGATGAAGCCTGTCCAGTCCTCRAGCAGGGGACCCCAGCCAACTTTTCCCCTAGTTTGTATGCTGAGCATGATGCAATATGGTCTGGAATATCCCTTGGGTCAGCTGGGATCAGGTGTCCTGGCTATGTCCACTCCCTACTCCTTGTACTCCCCCAGCCCCCTCACTGGGGTGGGGTGAGAGGCAGAAAAGRCCTTGACTTTTTCTAAGCTCTGTTCAACAATAACCGAAACATCCCTGTGTTATCAGCACTGCTTCCATTGCCAGTTTTCCATCTTTCTGTGCCTCAGTCTCAGGAACRTTGTGCTGTGGGTCATGGACTAATCCTACTTCATGTTGGAATACCTAAAGCTCTCAATAGCATGAAGACAAGCATGTYTCAACCAGCAGTTGAGACCAATTTTGCCCTGTGAAACAACTTAGGTCTCCTGAGATTGACATCCTACTCTGAAGGGCTGGGCACTGGCTGTTGCCAAAAAACCACTGGTTCTGGATTCTGCAGCTTAAGAAATGTTCTTGCCTCCTAGGATCTCTCAGCGGGTGGAGGCTAGCCGGGCACAGCTCCAGGCCATTGGGGAGAGAGTCACACTCGCCCAAGCSAAGATTGAGAAGATAAAGGGTAGCAAGAAGGCTATTAAGGTATTGACTTGAGTAAAGGCTGTATGGCCTCCTTTCTTCCTTTTACCTTCTCTTTTTATTCCTTGTGTAAGCTCTGGGGAAGAAAAGATGCTTGGCTGCTGCAGCTGCTGCTCACTCACCTTTCCATGCCTTGCTGCTGAGCAGGATTGTGATGAGAATCCCATTCCTGACTTGGCCAACTGATGAATTTTAGTCCCATGAGCCACAGCTCCAGGCTTTATGTAGCCTTTATAGGTTTCTATCCCAGTTGCTTCCTGAGAAAGAGAAAAGACATGTGCAGAGCTAAGCCTGACGCCCTCGCACTTCAGGGTCATAGACATTTTGAATATTTGAATGAAAGCTGCTGATAGAGAGCCTCCCCTTAGTGCATCTTAATCTCATTGAGCCATGTAAAACTGGTGAAAATCCTTMTTTTCCCATTCTTGCTCCATTTTATGCAGTATTTCTAGTTCCTTTCCTGCCAGTGGAAGCTTTTTTTGCCAGTGATCTCCTAGTACTTTTAGAGAGAGAGAGAAAAGCTCTGGCAGTTCCAGATTCAGAGGTGGCAGCCCATGAATGTTTGGGTCTGTGTCCATAGGAGCCTGTTGACTCCAAAGCTGTCCATTCCCACTGGCAGCATAAATTGTGTATTTACTCCTCTCCATGTGTTTCTGTATTGTAGTATTGCCTAGTTGGGATTTTCAGTTCCTCCTTGTTTCTCCATTAGGTGTTTTCCAGTGCCAAATACCCAGCCCCTGAACGGTTGCAGGAGTACAGTTCAATTTTTGCTGGTGCTGAAGATCCAGCTCAACAGAAGTGGCCAAGACACAAGATTCAGAGCAAACACCGAATGCTGGATGAGAAAGCTCTGCAGGTAAGGGAAGGACAAACAAAGAGAAGCTGGGAGGCTGTTAATCTCTTTGACAAAGTGGGCRAGGGCTTTGGGACATAGGCTGGGAGTGGAATGTATTTTAGTTTGGCCTGTCAGTTGGRGAGGCTGTGAGCTCAGGCTGGGTAGCTCATGCAGGTGCCAGTTGGAGAGGGCCGTGTCATTACAAGAGCTGCTCTGGGTGGCTGTCAACTGCCAAGTCTCTGGAGCAGTTCCATTTCCTGAARTGCTGCTCTTTCCTGCAACAGTGTTGGTGGGTGCTGCTACCTGAGMTTAAGGCAGCTGGGATCAGGCTCATAGTTGTTTTGGAGATAGTTTCTGAAGGCTCTGATATAAGTTCTGGTGAAAGGGGAAAGGCTTGGGAGTGTGTCAATAGATAAAGGAGTCATTCATTTAAGCATTTTTCTGCCCCAGGAAATCATTGCACTTGGGCATTATCCTTGGGTTGGAAGGGGAGGAGGAAGTGTTGCCATGTTTTAAGGTTAAAAGTTGCTGTGTCAGGAGTAGCAGATGTGCTGTTCCTAGCAGGTTAAGGATCAACTTAACCACTTCCCTGTTTTCCACCCCTAAAGAGACTTCCTTCCTCATGCTTGTGCGACTTGGCCAAAAATAAAGCTGCCACTGAATAATTTATCATGCTAAACTTCCCTGAGCGTTAATGGAGTTGAGACCTCACACAGTGAGGTAGTTATGAATATTTCAGCCAGGCCAAGGAAGCAGGATTGCTGGCCGAATGGACAGCTGGCAGAATTGACCAGGATTCCTGCTTCCTTGCAGTCCTGGCAGTAGCACAGGCAGAGCTGCATGGGACCTGCTGGTGTTCAACAGGGAAGCCAGTGAGTGCTGCTGGCTGCCTGGTGACCCCATCCCTTTGGAGCATGGGGGCAGCAGAGGCAGGTGGGCAGTGGATAGGGAGATGGGCTCCCACCCTGAAAGGCTGGTGACAAAATACAGCCCCTCACACAGGGAAGGGATGAGCAGAGCATCAGCTGGTAAAAAGCAGGGTCCCACAAAGAGCAAATGGTGTCTGTTCAGCTGGCCTGCTGGCTCCAGTAGGCTTCACATGCCTTTCCCCACGGACATCTGCCTGGGATGCCATCTCTTCCTGTCCCAGTCTGTCTCTCTGTACCATTGCCATGTTCTGCCCTTTGTGACTAAAGCTGCCATCAGCAGAGGGATTTTGTTTCAGGCCCTGCTTCCCTCCTGGAACCCATCTTTTGGTCCTCCTTTGGGTCTGTTGATCTTTCTCTGGCTTTGCTGACCCTCGTGCAGCATTTGTCACTCTGCCAAGCTCACACACACAAGCTCCTGTGAGACAGGGATATGCTGCTGTCTGTTGGGAAAGGATGGAAGGGCTGATGTGCTGAGTGGGGCTCAGTGTGGCCAAGCTCTGACCACTTTCCAGGGGGACAAGGCCCTCCTTTGCCATAGCTGTGCACAGCCTGATGTGCCTTGSAGTAACAAGACGGGGAGGAGTCTTATGTTTGCATTTGTGCCCTCCTCAGTTATTTAGGGCTTTCAGCAGAGGCTTGCTGACTGTTTTCACTTCTGAGGGCCTCTGCTGGGAGCAGTCACAGTGGCCTTTGCCAAGTGGCACTTGCACACGTGCACACAACGCCCCATCAGGAAAGCAAACTCTGCTTGTGTCAGTTTGAGGGGAGGTGGTGGCAGCCTGTGCTCAGCCTTTAGGGGTTTTGCTCTGGGGGGCAAGCAACTGAGTTGCAAATGTGTGTGGTTTTGCAGTTTATTTAAAAATGCTTCCCCCTTTGAATTTCTTGTTGCCCTCTCCACCCCAAGCCAGTGAACACTCAGCTGTTTAGAGGATGCTGTTCAGGTTGGTAAGGTAAGCACTGATGGGTAAGAGTGCCAGAAACACAGTTGTTGTGCACACTGAAGTGGTAACAGCATGCTTAATTAAACTGAAGAACCAGAGTGATTTTATGTATTTTTAACTATAGGTTCTTAGRAAGAAAAATGCCTGAAAATGCAGTATCCTTGGGGGTGTGATCCTGCCAGGTACCAGACCCCAGGCTGGGGTGTTTGAGCATTCAAGTGATGCCTTAGGATTTTTAGTTTCTCTATTTTCATGCATCTGTATTCTTGTACTTCCCTAGTACAGCACTAAAACTACCATTCTCTCATCTTTAGACAAAACAATCCCTCTCTGAGCCTGAATCCAAGGACACCTCGCTGCCTGAGAGCCCCAAAATATGTAAACAACAGCGAGTTTGGGGGGAGCAAGTTTGGGGTGGTTGACATCATAACCTGTAAAGATCATTGGAGAATTAAGACCCAATATGTTAATAAGGCAGAACTTATAAAAGGTGAAGACCTTGTGACCCGGTGTCCATTTTGGGTGTAGCCTCAGGAGGGCTTTTGTCTGCACTAATGTACCAGTAGGCCTGTTAGGCCTGGATTAAAGTTTCTATTCTGATTCTCTTAACTTTGTCTGGCCTCTCTTTCGGATTAGCCTGATTTATAAGGCATCACAAGCATCCCCCATGACTTCAGTATGTCAAGATTGCTCAGCTTTGGCTTAAGAATTTAATGTTCCTATAAGAAAACTAGCTTTTAAATGGCACCTTAACTTGTGGAATTCACAATTGCAGGATATTTTCGGCAGTGTATAGTTCTTCCAATTTCAGAACAGATCTAGGTACTCAAATAAGACTAGCACTTTGATGGCATTTAAATTAAAAGGATTATATTTCACGTTTCAGAATACTCATGCTTRGTGCTTTTATAACTGCCTTTGATGAGGCTTGTAAGTAAATGTAGGTAATGGTTGCTTTCTCACTACACCCTTAAARTGATGCACAATCTTCCAGTGCTAACTGAAAACTACAAAGAGAGAATTAAAAATATATGTATATGACTTGAGGGCTAAGTGTATCTGAGCAGTTCTAGCAAAAAAAGTCAGTACTCCCTCATGCTTAAAAAATTAAACATTGGGAAATGAATATTAATGATCAAAAGAAGTTTTATTTTCTAGTCTCTGCTTCTACAGTTTCCAAATAACAATTTATGTATTTTTATCTATTTGTTTCTATAAAAAAAAATAGAAGATTTCAATTTCAATGTATTTTTCACAAGTTGGAACGTGAATTAAATCAAAACCTTCCAGGTCCTTTTTTATAGCATTTTATAGTTTCAGAGCATCATATGAACTCTTAGTGGATTAACTGAGCTGTGACTAAGCCATTTCCTTGGCTTTCTGGCTACCAGATTCAAGACTGAAATTTCAATTAGTAGGAACTGCTTTTGTCACTGAGATGTGGTCTTTAAACTGAACCAACAGTGGTGTCCATTTCCCCCATAAAAGTACAAAGAGGGAAGAGGGACTCAGAGAATGGGGTGGTACAGGAATACTGGAAGCAGTGAGGCAGGAGAAAGCTGTGRACAGTATTTGGAGCAGTCATCTTCTGGTGGCAGAAGGAAACCTGTTACAAGTGGAGGTGGGAGCTTAGATAGATTTTTGCCTTTTGTTTAGGCARTTAGCAGTTAGGTTATCAGGGTGACCAGCRCCCCAGGACCCAGTCTTGTTCACTAGKTTTTTTKTAATATATATAAAATATATAACATTTTGGCRCTGTGAGCAGGATAATAGCACACAATATAAAAAYTMAGAGTAAGGATCTGGCAAATTATWTATGGTGGCACAGTGTTCCTATTGAAACCAATGATCGCTCAAATAACTTGTGTCAGTGGGGAAAAATAAAAGAGGAAGTAGATGAAAAATGGGGATCAATAAAAAATACAAAAGGAARGGGAATTATMTGTCRCACTCTAGCCCTATTCTTRCACTCTGCTTGGAAATGGAGAAAACAGATTATTAAAAAAATTAATAAATTAAATACAGAAATTAAAACAAAAAATCCAAAAATCCAAAAAACAAACAAAACTCCTGGGAAAAAAGTTAAAGCTAACACCATCAAAAAAACCCAACTCTGCGAATGTTAAAAAAATTCCAGAGTTGACAACATTACCTGAAAATAAAAATAATAATATTAAAAAAAACTTTGATAAAATTGATAATGCAAATATTAAATTGAATTCTAACAAAACCACAAAACCCCTATCTCCTAAAAAAAAAAAAAAAAAAAAAAAAAAAGAGAAATTACAGAGCTTTAATTAAAACTGAAATCTCGGAAATTCCCAAGGTGGTCAAAGGAGAAATATAGTCAAAACATTCCCTTAAAATTTCCTAATATTAACAAATCTTCAAAATGCAGGAAATAGAAACTGTTTAAAAATTTGTTTCACTGAAAAAAAAAATTCTAAACTCTGCATCATAAATCAAACCCTCCTGATTTAACAGTCAGCAAGATTACATCTTAAACAAGAGGAATAAATATTGTGAAAAAAGGGGAATGTGTTACCCCTATGCAATAAGAGTAGCTGAAAATACTCCGCTGCTGCTACAAAAACCAACTATTTGCAGGCAAAACACAAACATATCCCAGCCTTTGCACAGATAAACCTTAACATATTAAAATCTCTGCTAAAAAAACCCTACAAATGCACTAAAAAAACTGTTTAGTGGGGAAGCAAAACAAAATTTGAAAAATACTGTCCATGCAATGCTTTGTATAACCTACAAACTCCCCCCTCTGGGAGCAAAAATGCTTTGAGGGAAACTGCCTGAGCTGTCAGCTCCTCTTAGAAAAAAAAAGCGCCTAATTCAAACCCTCACTTGCAAAAAAGAAAAAACAAACCCCAAAAACCAACTCTTCTCAACAAAAAACCCCCACAAACTCTTAAAGGCCAAACAACCTGTCAGCCAGCTCCCCCAAAGACATTCTTCATGTCAAAAAGTTCTGACTACCCCTATTACTCCTCTTCCCTGAAGAAAAAACTAAACTGGCTTCTTCTGCCCCTCAACCCCCAACTCTGCCTGCTGCAGAAACCAGAATTTTCATGTCCAAGGCAAAAGCATGAAAAATGTTGCAAAAAATCTAACAAACAAAAAAAACCAAACTTCTAAAAGTAAAAAAAAACCACACACTTATCCCTAAGACATACTAACATTACTAAATCTAACTCTGTATTTACTTGAAAAGTATTTACTTCAAAAATTAAAATGATCTGATTCACTAATCGCTACATCAAAGATACTAATAATAAAAGTACAAAACCGTTACTCTTAAATCTTAAAAAACCCACACAAATAAAAAAGTTAAAAAAYGGTGTTGTTAACAGTAAAAAATGTCTAGTCTAAAGACTAAAAARTGTACAGGTAAATTAAAAGCTGTAGTACCAATGGTAAAAAAAAAGCAAAAATAGTGCCTAGTTAATTCGTATGCAATGTAAGCTTCTGCCACATAATAATTGTGTCAGTAAAAGTGTAAAATTATTAAGTAAAAAAAATAAAACTGAAAGAAAAATTAAATTACTGGTTTTTTTTGCAAACTCAGTCCTAAAAAATTCTTACAAAATTAATTTAAATTCATACAAATAACCACATTTTACAAACTTATTATAACAACAAAGTAGATAACAAAAGTCAGAATAAAAAATCCACAACACTAATATCAATTTAGTAAATAATCACATTGTAAACTGAACCATACTAAAAACCTTATTTTTGCRACACAAACCAAAGGCCAATAACCAAAAAAATGTGTAAAGACAGTGTCTACAGTGCCAGCTGAAACTTAAAATCACCCAGACCTGGCACCACCTTTACATRTCAAAAGTAAKAAAATGCTCTAATCAACTTAACAAATAAATTATATTAAATCTCTAAAACATCTAACAATTACAAGTAATTGCCACTAAAAGCAGACATGYTGATGCAAAGTCTACTGTTTCAGGACTCAGTGATGGATTTTCCGTACCCCCGTCCTAAAACTCTGTACAGAATAACACTTTTACCTCTGTACCAATTTGGCTTTGCTCTAAAACAAAGCAAATTTCTCAATAAAACCTCAGCAAATTTCTCAGCAAAACCCCACTGCTATGACTCTCTAAAAAAACATATCTATTATTGCTTAACTTCTATTGTTTTAATTTCTCTAATAGCTTTAAATGTTTGAGTATACCTTCACTAAGCAAAAGCTAATTGTACCTAAAAGTAAAACAGAAAACCTTTCAAGCAGCAGTGAAAAAACTCTTCACCACCTGCACAGCCATAAAAGCTACTAAAATACCTAAACTTTGTAAACAAATAAAACCAGCTCCAAGCACAAAAAAGCCATAGTAAGCTACACACCAACCAGTAAATTTGCTGTAATCAAAAATGTTAATTATAACACTACTTACATTCTTATACTTACAAGTTAATGTTTTAATTAGCCACCCAAATAAAAATCTTGCAATTAACCATTATAAAAGCAAAACTAAATAGCTTTGGATTTGCTTTTAACMCCCAAAGATGGGGTATGCACAGTCATCAATACTGCTGTGTATATATAAATCAAACCCTCAAAATACAAACTAATCTAAAAAAAAATTTAAAAAACATTAAAATCTTACATAAAATTAATTTTTATTTAATTAATCTCGTAAATTCCAAATCTAAATTTAATCATAAAAAACTAATTAGTGTATTAATCACAGTTCTAACAATAATGTTTAGTATATAAACAATATTCCAAAATTGCAAAATTAAAACTGCCAAAATGTATAAACTAGCAATAACTGTCTTCTCTAAAAAGCTCAAAAAACACCTTTGTTTAAGTAACATTAAAACCTTACTCAATATTATAAAATAACAAATAATTTAATAAGTTTAGTTGTTTTAATTAATGCCTATAAATARATATACTTTATAATTTTACAAATATTGCTTTAAAATAGCTGCATCTTCACTTTAATTGTCACARTAGGTAAAAATAAATTTCACCCTGAATAAAACTACTTCAAAATAAAACATTAATTCCCAATTAAAATCTTATTTCAAGTAAATTAAATAATTAAATTTTATCACATCTTTAATTCCCCTAAAACAATCAAACTATTATATAAATACTTGTRTTTGTTTAAATTATTGTAAAATTGTCTAACACTTAATATGTTAAGCAAAAATATGCAAAACCCTAAACTCCACCCAAAAAAAACTAAATTAAAAAGTGCACATAAAAATAAAAAAGCCACAAACCATTTATTAAACTCTTCCAATTGCTACAACCAAAAAGCCACCCCCACAAACTGTTCCTAATTTGTTCCTCACCCTCCAATTACCCTAAAACTCAAAAAATAAAAACCTACCTATCCTACATAAACTGATATGCCTTATAAAATTGTCCCCAAATTACCATAAACATTCTAAATTCAATGCCATTTCTTATATTTCTTATATATCTTAATTTTTATTTCTTTCCAAGTATATTTATGTTACATAATCCAATACATAAGTACATAAGCTGAAGCAATAGCAGGTGTTTCTTATCAATAATATAATAACATCTTTTAAAAAAATAATAATACAACTTAAAAATATGTTAAAATACTCAATAATAACACACACATATATAAAAGCAAATACTTTTATAGCATAAAAACAAAGATAACTGTACTGTCACTCCATAAAGTAAAAACTAGTGCCTTTGGCAGGATGTACCCCCTCCCCCCTCAAATCTGGCTGGCATAGGCAAGAGATAAGCCAGGCTGGATCAAGGACCCAGCAGGAGTTATCTTTGACACCTGAGAGTCTGAGCCTCTGAGCAGGAATCAACATCTTGGTTTGGAGGGTAGTTATGGAGAGAGATGAAAGAAAATGGTAACAGTGACCAAAGGCTCAGTTTTTGCTCTATAAAAGACACACAAAATTTCTAAAAGGCAGAAGCCTTTCACATACACACTGGAAGCATGTGAGGGCCTCTCCTCAAGGTCTGGACACAGGCTTTGTAGTTACTTCCCCAGGGATTGAAGGAAAGGACTCTGATGTATCCTCCCACCACCAATTGGATTGGTAAAATATACATAAAATCCTAAGCTGTACTATTTCTTTGCTAGCTGAACTCATAGGTACCTTTATTGCACGCTGCATTTTAAACTGCTATACTTAGTCTACTAGTAGTTCTAGTAGTTTCTTTTACTTTATTTCTGTGTAGCATATAATTTGCCACAAACTCCTTACTCTGTTATTATCTTGTCTAATAAACAATAATCCATTTTATGTTAGACCTAATTGGCTATTATTAAAAAAAAACCTTCAAATAAAACTGGGTCCTGGGGTGCTGGTCACCCTGATAAGCTAACTRCCAGTTCCCAAAAGCCTAGGCAAAAGGCAGAAATCTATCTGAGCTCCCATCTCCATTCCTAACAAAACCACCAATGTGGCCAATTATTTAACCTGACAAACTGCTCAGGTTTCTCCTGGTGTGAACACTTGCTGCTTTGTAGCTACTGCATCTCTTAGTTGTGAAAAAAAAAAACTGTGAAGAGTTGTGAAGGGGCTGAGGAGGGGTCTACAGAGGGGTCTGGGATGGAGGTTTGTTCACCCCAAACTCTCTCTRTTCAGGAACTGGTGCCTCTCCTCCCTCTAGAGCAAAAAGTGCTGTGGGCGTTGAGCTTCATCCCCCAGAGCATGTGGCAGCGGGCACTGTCACACCARCTGAAACACTGGTCTGATGTGGGATGGCAATTCCTGTGCTCTGTAGAAGTCAGGCAGTTCAGATATAATAAGTCCTTTTCTAAAGGGAGCTCTATATATTATGCATGAAGTTTTAGAACCGAGAGAGAGAAGATTTCAGTTCATTAGAGTTGAAAACTCCTGCAAATCCCTCAGGCTTTGCAAAACCATCTGGCACACGTTCCACCCTGTGCACTCCTTTCTGCCTGATCTCTTGCCTAGTGCAGGCACTCCGTTCTTTCCTAACCTCTTTTTCCTTTGCCTTTCCTGCATACCCCACCAGTGGGATCACAGCTCTTAAAACATCAAGTGAAGGCAGCAGAGGGGAGGTAATAGAGATGTGTGGGGAACTCTGCCTGCATGAAAATGTGTCGTAATTGGAGACACCGTAACAAAAGCCTTTTAGACTGTGGTGCTTGATCCCTGCCTCTGACTATAGGGCTGGAGCTGTGGTTTTATTTGGTGGCTCTTTGCCACCAGAATAAAACCATGTGTTCAATAGGACCCATCCATGGCACCAAAAGCACATGCCAGGAGTCTGAGCTGCCGAGATTTGTCATGACTGTGGGGTTGCAATGAAGCCCATGTGCTCCTTTCTCAAAGGCAGGTAGAGAGGGAGCAGTAGGATTCCCAGACCATACAAAGCATYCAGCAGTGTGGGTTGTGGTGGCTGGGCAGAGCTGTGGTTCTAGTGCCTTACCACCCTTTATCTGTCTTCTTGCAGGAAAAGCTCAAGTATTTCCCTGTGTGCGTGAGCACCAAAATTCAYCAGGAGGATGATGCAGAAGAAGGCCTTGGCAGCCTTCCCAGGAACATCAGCTCCCTCAGCTCCCTGCTACTCTTCAATACCACCGAGAACCTGTGAGAGCTGGAGCAGTGCTGCGCTGCTCACCTGCCCCTGCTTGTCCTCAGAGGAGCTTTCCCTTCCCCAGGGGTAGCAGTAGCTGCTTGCTTTCCTGGGGGTGTTACCTATCAGGCTCCTGATAGGACAGGGTTTGGTACCTCTCTGCTGGCTTCCAGCTGGGAACCTTGCCTTTCCCACTCTTTCCCTTGGGTGGAAGCATTTATTTTGTCTGCACCTGATCTGCTATGTACCTTGCTTTCAGCCCAATTTTGCACTTCCTTTTCCTGACTTAATTCTTCCTATGGTTCCCCTGTAATTTCTCTCCAACCTTGAGATGTGCTGTCACTCCTGCCCTTCTCTGYCCTGTGTGCCAGCCTAGGTACTGCTTCTTCTCCTGATAATTCCTCACACCATTACTTTACTGCTTTTGCTGTGTTGATGTCTCCACTTACCTCCCTCACTGCAATTTCCTTTCCTACTGGGCTTTGCCTCATGGTTCTTCCTTCTGCTCTTATTGAAGTGCTACTTTAAGCCTCTCTTGAGCTTTCAGCTGCTGGACCTTCTCTTTCTCCTCCTGAGAGGAGAAAGATCATAGTCATAGATCATTTCTCCTTTTTGTCTTTCCATCTGGGCCTCGAGTGATGAGTCAGGGGTGTCCTGCTGCAGGCTGTAGGATGGTTTCAGGGAAGGTGGTGGAAAGGGGAGGGCTTGGTCATGGTGGCACTATGGTGGGGCTTACTTTAGAATGAGTGCTGCAGTGGCAGGGTGGGGGCTGATTGCCTCCTGGTTGTGGAGGGGAAAGGCAGGAAAATGGAGCTAAAAGAAGGAACCTGGAAGGCCCAACATKTTCCACCTTTATGAATGAAGTCAGGTCTCCATCTCCAAGGCCTTCTTGGGTACACTGTTTCTTCTGGCCTTGGCTCTCAAGGCAGCATCACTAGAACAGTTGTTCTCTACCCTTAGGTATAAGAAATATGTGTTCCTGGATCCTCTGGCTGGAGCAGTGACCAAGACCCACGTGGCTCTGGAAACAGAGACGGAAGAGAAGCTCTTTGATGCACCTCTCTCCATCACCAAACGGGGACAGCTGGACCAACAGGTGAGATGCTGCCTACATTTCAGAAGGTTGTGTTCAGCTCTCTGAGAGGGCTTCTACCTCTGCAGGAGGTGCTCTCTGGGCACAGAGGTGTAGGGGTAACTGGTGAGCAGCCACTGTACCAAGGTACACAAACCCAGCTCTGACTGCTGCCCAGACTGCTCCCCACAGTGCCCCTATTTGCAGCAAGCACATAGTCACTGCCTTAYCTTCTTGGTTTGGGTTTCTTTAGGTTGCTGAAAATTACTTCTACGTGCCAGATCTGGGCCAGGTCCCTGAGATTGATGTGCCCTCCTACCTGCCAGACCTGCCTGGCATTGCTGCAGATCTCATGTACAGCGCTGAYCTGGGCCCTGGCATTGCACCCTCTGCCCCCAGCAGTGCTATTCCAGAGCTGCCCACTTTCAACACTGAGTCAGCAGAGCCTTTGCAACCAGGTATTTTCAATCCCTGATCCCAGAGCCCTGTGAATGAGGAAGGCAAGGATTGCTAGAAAGTGGAAACGGGGCAGAAAGTCCCTTGGTGGAAATTTTAAGATGGATGTTGCACCTGTGATGGATGTTGCACCTCTGGCTTAGGCCTGAGTGAAAGCTGCATCCTGCTCAAGTTCTGGCCTGAATGCAGCCCCTTTACCTCCCTCCCCCATCTCTCTGCATGGTTATGGAGGAGGGAGCACAGTGTGCAAGGACTGGGCTCATGTCAGCCAGGTGGGATACCCTTGTGAAAGTGGGATGCARCTGGGGAGGGCAAAACGGGAATCTCAGATTGCCTTGGCCCTGCTGTTCAGAGATGGTGCACAGGTGAGAGGCTGAGGWCTCTGAGCTGCTGCTGCTGAGGTGTGTGAAGCTCTGAGCTGAAGCTCTCAATGTACCATCCTCTGGGACTCTTCAGATACAACTCCTTCCATCTTTCAGACCTTCAAGATGCTGAGCTATTGCCACCTCCTCCCCCTCCACCTCCCCCACCACCTCCCGTCATGCCAGCTCCAGTGCCTCCTCCGCCACCCCTGCCCCAGCCCACAGCGCCCTCGGAGCCGGCCCGGACAGCGAGYGAGGAGAGCAGCAACACAGTGCCTGCAGGTAAGGGCTGGGCTCCTCCACAACTTCAGCCTCCTTGCCTTCAGCCTGTGTCCTTGGGGAATCTCCTGTGCCTTCCCAGCCTTCCAGCGGAGCGGGGAAGCTGCAGTGAGAAGAGAGGCTGTCGAGGTACTGGAGAAGCCCTTGGCACAGGAATTTGGCTGGGCCTGTAGCTGATGCACTGACCCGTGTCTGCTGCCTGTGCTTCCCATCCTGCAGCTTCGCTCCAGGGAGCCCCGAAGGAGGTCGTGAACCCCTCTACTGGGCGTGCCAGTCTGCTGGAGTCCATCCGCCAGGCGGGGGGCATTGGAAAGGCCAACCTTCGCAGTGTCAAGGAGAGGAAGCTGGAGAAAAAGAAGCAGAAGGAACAAGAACAAGGTGCTGAGGCCCTTTGGCAGAACTGTTTTTCCTTGCCCAGGCTGGGGAGGGCAAGGAAAGAGTCTGGGGGCAGGAGGGCGAGTCAGGAGCACAGTGAACTCTCAGAGTATTTCTGCTCACAGGCTGATGTAGGCCTCAGGTGTTCACCACCAAGCCAAGCTTTGTGAACTTGCTAAACCCCACTGTCCAGAGGGGCATCTGTCTCAGGGCTTGTGGAGAAATTTCACATGTGATGCACAGGACCGGCACACAAATGAAATCCCCAGAGTCCAGTGGGACAAGGCTGCACTCTTTTAAGCACCTCTGTTCAGGGGGTTGGTGGCTGACTGATGGAGCTGCTTTGGCAGAATGAGATTGCAAATATACAGCCCCTCAAGGAATTCCTCTTGGTTTTCTCCAGAAGATGCCATWAACCCTGCAGTGCCTAGCATTGTCCTGAGCTGCAACTGGACTATAGTTTTGGGGTGTCATACAAAACTAGAGGTTTGGGAGTTTTTTCTTTAATATGAGGGCAGTATTGCAGGGAAATGCGTAGTGCTTGGCTCAAACTAATCTTTCTTGACTGACTTGTGTTGCTCTGTTTCAGTGAGAGCTAAGGGACAAGGTGGAGATTTGATGTCAGACCTCTTCAACAAGYTGGTGCTGAGGCGCAAAGGTACTGTCCTGCAGTGTGGGATACTCCTTTCCCCTAGGAAAGAGGGAGAGCACTTCYAGGTGCCCCAGTTGGAAACAGGAACAAAGGTTTTCCTGGGCAGTGTACTACAGTGTAGCTGGGAGTATCTTTACAGAGAATGAACAGAGGATTCTCCACCTCAAGTCCAGCTGGAGGCACTGGAGGGGTTTGTGTTTCAGAGGATGGATTGGAAGCCACCTGTGAAGAAGGGACAGCATTGTCTTTTTAATCCAGTGTGTGGGCAGCTGGGAACACTGCCCATGGGGGCACTTGAGATGCCCTGAGGCTGTGGCAGGTTCCTGGGGCATTTAGAGCCAGGCTCACCCCTCAGTGCTGGGCAGGGGACAGCAGGGACTTGCTCAGGTGGAGCTGCAGTTAAACGAGACCTTGGCACAGGTCTGTGACAGCATTAAACATGTTGGCTGTTCTGCTTACCGGGGTGATGGGAATATGGCTTTCTCCCTCCCCTTTGCTGAGTCGCTGGTCTCCAGTCCCCAGCTGTCACTCACTGGTGATTTTCCTTCCCTCACAGGTATTTCAGGTAAAGGCCCAGGAACCTCTGGGAACACGGATACTCCTGGCAGTCCTGCCGGTGCCTTTGCTCGTATGTCAGACTCAATACCACCCCTCCCACCCCCACAGCAGCCCGTGGGTGAGGAGGATGAGGATGACTGGGAGTCATAGATGGGGTCCATTGAGTATTAGTGTGAAATTGTTGCTGTCTGAAAAATTTCAATAAAGTTGAAGGAAGCAGGTCCTTGCTGCTTCACTTTGRTAAAAGCAGAAGTGTCATCAGTTAAGAGTGTGTAAAGGGAAAGCCCAGCTCTCCAGCCCTATGCAGCATAGCACCACCAGCCACAGGTGCCCCGCTCCCTGAAGGCAGAACTTGTGCAGACCATGGGGTTTGGACCCACTCAAGGGCAGGAGACACACAATAGAAGTTTCTTAGAGGCATTTGTTTCCCTCCCCATGGGGTAAGCTCTGTGCTGCAAGTACTTTCTTCCTTATGAAGAGCCTGGAGAGGTGGCATCCAGCTGCTGAAACTGGAAAAGAGGCAAACAAAGCTCCTGGGATGAGACTTGCTCAGGGTGACAGAAGTAKCTGGGAACAGCTGTGGGATTATGTAGCTGTCCCTGGTTTGACTGCTGCCCTCCAGCACTGACCCATAACCCTGGAAAGAACCCAAGGAAGATAAACTAAGGAAGTTACTGTGAATTCAAAAACTTAGGGGGTAAAAGGAGCAGAGCAGTCCTTAAGCAGTGCTTAAGCATAATCAAGGGACAAGTGCTGTATTGTGGCCATAGCTTTATTCCCCTTGAAAGAATGAACTGCCTCCATCTCCTGGTTCCTTCAAGCACAGTAGAAAGAAGGGAATAAGAAATGTTACCCATAGCTGCTCCATCTTACCACTCCGTGTTATTCCAACGTGACATAAATTAGTGGCCTGCTAGTTTATAATTCCTGTAAAAAACTCAATGTTGGCAGTGGTCAGTCAGGCCTCCTACAGTTGGTGATTGATGGGAAAAATCAGATGTATTCAGTCAAAATAATTACTCCCCATACTTAAGAGTACTTAAATAATACCATATTTAAAGTGTTTTCATTGAAAGTATTTAATCAATTTAAATAAAACCTTATCAGCTGTAAACAAATAGGTGCCTGCTGCTACTCCCTTCACCTGCCTCAGACCTACAACCAATTTCCCTCCTGGCTGTGGTCCTGAAGGCTGTCTCACCATCATAACACTGAAATACTGAACAGCAAACATCCACAAAGGAGGCAGAAGGCTGAGAGTTTACRAAGTCCATGGTACAAAAAAGCAGCAACTTTTGTTACTTTACCCATTCTTCACAGGTGTAACTCACAGAGCTGAATACCATCTGTGCTCTGGTCCACATCAAAGAGCATCCAACTTCCCTCGATGGAACTGGCAACACAAAAACCAGGCAGTTTGTCCTTGACCTTACTSTAAAGGGAAAGCTTGAGAAAGGTCCAGATGGGGACCAGCACAATGGGGACCAGTTTTGATAGCAGGACATAATGTACAACTTCTGACCTTTCTTAACTCAGCAAATGCTGATCCAAAGGCAGCTTTCACCTGGGTCCTCTCCCTGATCCACTGGGGCAGTTTGTTAAAGATGGCAGGCCGTGCGTACCTGTGRTCCAGGAGCAGGATGCTTGCAAAGTCCTTCTGGTGGCGAATGGCTCTGCCTGTAGAGAACAAAAACAAAAAATGGCCTAGTCAAGTGTTTGTTCTCAGACAGGGGAACTCATGTTCCCATCATCTGTACTTAGACTGATGGGTAATGCAGCCTCTTTCCTACCCTCCTCCTTTGGTGCATTTGATATCCCCAGCCTGTCCAAGGAAGGATGAATTACCTATCGACTGGTTTACTGCCTTCATGCACAGGTTTTCAATCAGCACTCTGCTCGGTGCCTGGCCAGCAGCTCTGGGCTGAAAAGGAGAAATAGGTAAGTCTGAACACGAGGCAGATGGAAATCAAATTGGGCAGTCTTAATGACTAAGTGAGGTAAATACTTTTACCCCTGCAGAGTAAGCGGGTSGCCAGGCAGACCCCAAGCTGAGAGTAAGGAGGAAAAGAAGAAAGGCTGCAGTAAGAAAATTGTGTTGAGCATTTACAAAGGGCCAGCCCAAGGTTCCTTTGAAGGCAGAAATCTTGCCCCCAGGAACAGCACCTCCCATGAACAGTAAGAAAAGACAAATGATCCTGGCAAGCAGCTTCTACCACCCTGCCACCTTCCTTTGGGTTGAAGGGTCCTTGTCCCCCTTGGAACTCAGAGTTCCCAGTGAGCCCTGCTGGCATTTCTCTCCCTGTGTTTAGGGCCACCTGCTCAGAGCAGGCTGGAGAAGGCTGTGCTCTCAGTAACAGTCTGGGAAATGAAAGCAAGTCAAGGAAAATAAAACCTTCAAAGGCAGCTCTGGGACTCATGTGCTGTGAAGCAGAAGTGAAAGAAACAGAGGTGTAAGTGCCTCTTACCATTGTTTTGTCAAGCCAAGTCATTTTTTCCTGGAGCTCTGGAGATTTAATGTTAGGGTAAGGCATTCCCACCATAATCACACACCTGCAAGGGAGGACTGCATTATTCTTAATGTCTCATCCTAGAGCACTTTGCCAATAGACTGATAAATTAGAGGTCACTGCACCCCTGAAAGACAGCCAGCCCTGCAAACCGAAGGCAGCAATAAAGCACAGCAGTGTGACAAGCACGTTCTGAACAGAGCTGCAGAGGGATTCAGGGTGCCAGAACAAGGGATTATCTAGCACAGCAAGCCTAACTGCATTATTCACGGGAAAAGTGGTCTGGGSAGGAGGGTTTTACACCACCCAGCAGACCCTCCTGTTGCTTTAAGCATCAGCTAAGTCACACATTCCCCAGGATTTTGTATCTATGCGAGTATTGATGTGTTCATCCTGCAGSGAGTCACTACAGCACACACCAGAGCTGGCCTTCCAAGCAGCAGTCACCTTACCTTCCCAGGTCATCGGAGAAATTGATCCCTTCACTCATTTTGCCTCCAACTACAGAAAACAGCAGGGCCCCTGTCATCTGTCCTCCTGTCTGGCTGCAGYGCTGCAGGAGAGGGACCAGCAACTTAAACCAGAGCAGGGAAGATTTCTGTGCTTTAGAAACACCCCCACACTTAAGCTAGAGCCCTCTTTCCTTGTTAAAAGCTGCAGTGCCCCCTTTAGCAGCATTCCCATACCAGCTGGGCTGCCACACTCCCACCAGCCTGCCTGCTCARCTTACCTTTATGCACTTGGCATATTCCACCAGCACCTGCTCCACCTGGTTGGCTTTCTTAGGCTCCTGAAAGATCTGTCAGGCACAGTTCATCAGTTGCAGCAAGAGGAAGCAAACAGTTTAAAGAAAGCAAATAATTTTACTCCCATGCCATTAACAGCATATGGAACTATGGTCACGGAAGGGAAACTTGGCTGAAAAACCAACTTAACCAGTACCTTTCCCTCCACYCTGAAAATGCACCACAGCCCTTTTTGGCTGAGCTCTGAATGGAGCAGCAGCTGCTCCTGCCCCTCCAAAATTCCCTTTCAGCTTTGGCAGACTTCCTCAATACTGCAAGCAGATACAAGTCAACTAAGAGAGGCAGAGAAGCAAAGTGCACTTCTTGCACCTATGAATCAAGATTCTCTGGGGTCAGAATGCTACAGCTGCAAGATCTTGGAGGACAGGGACAGGACCAATCAGTTTGAATCATCAATTAATTCCAAGTAATGGCTCCCCTTGCCCACTGAATAAATAAGCTTTTCATGCAAAGCATTAAAAAGTAATATTTCTTTATGTTATTCTAGCACACCTAATTAGYTACTGAAAACCTCTGCAGTTAATTAMGCTRMATTTTTATAGATGCTGCACCTTGGYCTAAAACAC
Organism: Malurus melanocephalus; assembly: GCF_030028575.1. Lineage (NCBI taxonomy): Eukaryota > Metazoa > Chordata > Aves > Passeriformes > Maluridae > Malurus > Malurus melanocephalus. The sequence continues at coordinate 3,762,484 of NW_026623254.1, forward strand.
AAGTTATTTTCCTACTAAAGAAGAGGTCCAACATCTATCTTCTCTGTGACAGTAAAAAATTGTGTTTTCTTTTGGTTAGCAAGAAGTATTTTCRGATTTTACCAGTGAAGATCAGTTTTTCAGTAGAAAAATAACTAGCAAGTGCAAAATATAAGTCAAAACTAACTTATTGAATAGTAAAAAAAAAGTTCTGATTTAAATTAACTTTCCCTTTATAATTTATATATAACCTCAGCATGATCTCACCRCAGCAAACTCAGGAAAGCCTTGAACTTTCTCCTGCTAAGATCTGATCTTGTGTGTGGGCAGTTCAAAGTCACACTTGCTGCACTTATACCCAATTGCCTTGCTAACGCATATCCAATTTGCTGGAGACTGCAAAGGCCAAACAAGAACAAATTGGAGTTGAAAGGTAGAACAAATTGTRTGATTGTGATCCAAAGCCATGGAGGAACCAGGCAGATCACTGGGACCCTGACAGGAACACCTGAAAGGCACTAAGAGTAGTAAGTCCACAAACACACAGAGAAGATGAAGCATAATGCCTCCATCCAGAAACCTACAGGCTGCCCCATGTGCCAGAATCCCAGCACCAAGGCTGTAAAGTATCTGGGACTGTGGTAAATTATTTAGCTTTTGGCCAACAGAAGACACAGCCCAGGATATAGACAATTTTCCTTGACATGTGATCCAAGATCCTTGCACCACACCCTGAACTGCCTGACTTTCAATACCCAGCTTTCAAATACCTGTGAGAGTCATTGCAAAGATTTTATATTTGCAGTGATCTCCCTACTTAATGTTTCTCATCACTCCTTCAACAGGAGTCACCACTGCTRGTCTTCCAGTTCCCATCCCTACTTCTAGCAGAAAGCAAAACACCATTTGTCTTTCGAACTGCAGTGTTGTCTCACTCTGCCCAGCCCCTGGCTGTGCTGGTCTGTGCTCAAGGGACACACAGATGAGCCTGRGGAAAACACATTCCCTGGAGAAGCTCAACCTCATCAGCCCCCCCAGCCACACAGAACAAGCCTGCTGGTTATGGAAAGCAAACACTGTCTCCCCACCGTGGCCACTACACAGACTGTACACTTCAACCATGTATAGCTGCAATCAATCTCATTTAGATCCCAGCTCAGTGCTCAGCCATCCAGGAAGGATCATTTCTTTGTTACTGCAGGGATTAGTTGGATAAACATCCGCTCTGCTCTGCTGTGCAGACTRAGAACAGCTTGGAGAGAGCCCTGCAGTGCCTATGGAATTGTTTGGGTTTTGACACCTCCATGGAAAGTAGCAACTCACCTTCTTCTTGGCTGCCAGGCGGGAGAGCAGTCCTGTYTTCTCCCAGTGTCCGTACACCTGCTTCTCATATTCATAGGAGGGGAAGAAGCACACCACACCTCCGGGGACCACATTGCACAGATTGCACAGGATTCGACCTGTCTCATCCATCTGCAGGAGAGATCAGAGCATATTGCAGCTGACAGGAGCTCCAGCTAATGCTGCTCCAATTCTCTGCTCAATCCCAGGATCACACCTTCCTTATGACATGCCTTAGGGGAGGACAAAATGTGGGAAATAGGCCAGGTCTGTGAGAATTCTCTAGGGCACCTGGACACCTCTAAAAAGCTCTTCAGTGCTTGGCCCTCTTCCCTAGCCCAGGGTTTCTGTAACTCTGTAGAGCAGGTGGTCATTCAGAAAAGGAGGGTTTGCCTCAGTGGATGAAGCTGTCCCGCTAGAACAGATGTTGAGAGCTGGTTAGCACATCTGGTAGAGATTCAGCAGGGGCAGAGCYGACCGAGTGTCTGGCCTTGGGTGCTTCCTGGCCTGCCACAGGAAGAGCCACAACATCTGTGGTTGCCCCTGTGGTTTGGGAYTTCCCTTGCCATGGCTTTTGGTCAGCTCACCTCTCAAGCAGGCAGTGTACCCTCCTGTGAMACAAAAGCATGTGAAGCAAAACAGAGATCCCAAGGAAGGGAACCAAGAACAAACTGACCATCTGGGGCAGGTCTCTGGTCTGGTAGGTGAATTCCAGCTGCTGGTTGGAAGGACCGCTGCAGAGGATGATGGGTAAAATGTTTTCTGGAGGAATCACATGTCCTGAAGACAAAAATAAGTAGTGAGAGTCAACCTCACTGCTGTTGGCACAAACCCCACGAGCTGAAGAACTTTAGCTGCATTCTAGTGACAGAGGCAAACATTTGCCTGGCTAAGCCAAAGTGCCTAAGTCACTCAGCTGCTCCAAACTGCCTCCCCTGAGCCCCTGGCAAGAAGGCACAGCACACTGCCTGCCAACACCAGTCAAGGCCACAGGGMAAGCTCAGAGTGAAAGGGAACTCATACCCCTTCGTTGCTCTGATTTCTAGGAAAGATGCCATACTGCCTAAAGTGCTGACAAAACCATTCCAAAGGCATGCTGCAGCTCTTGCAGCTGCTGAGCCCTCCCTGCCAGCCCGGCACACTCACCACAGGAGAACTCCACCACACGGGCAGGGTCCACGCCAGCACAGCACAGCAGCTGCTCTCGGAAATCAGCCACCTAGGAACCACCAAACAAAGACAGGTGAAGTACCGGTGTCCCAAAACACGATCCAAGAGCTGCCACCAGCACGGCCGGTCAAGGGCAGCCCCAGCCCGGCCCGACGGAGGAGCGGCAGCGCCCTCTGCCCGCAGACAGMGGCGCTGATTGTCCTCAAAGACCCCGCGGCACGGTCCCTGCGGGCTCTCTGGCCCTGCACAAGGACGGATGGCATCACAAAGTCCTCCGACTGCTCCCTGTGTTAGTTCCAACCTGCCACGAGCTCAGCCTGGCTGCTCTCGTTCCACCCCGGCTTGCAGAGAGCAGCAGCGACCTCCTGAGACCCCAGCACAGCGCCTTTTTCCCTCACCGGCTGCATGGTGCCTCCAGCAATGATAACAGCACGGCATTCTTGCACAACTTTGGCAAAGTGGACAGCTGGATTCAGCAAGAGGAATTTGAGGCTGCTCTGACCAACTGTGCCTGGGAAAAGGAGAGAGACAGCATCAGGAGCTGGCTGTGACACACTCAGGGTTATGAGAGGTTCTCCCTCCCGCCCTCAGCACTCAGGCAGGTCMCCATCTCTCAAAGCAAAGACTTGCTATTCAACGCTGTCAGAAGCACCACCTGGAAGTTACCTTCTGCTTCCTAATCTCCCTGGAGCTGTAMAACAGGCACAGTAAATTGCAGGACAAAAACTGACATCAGAGCAGGAGCAGACCTCTGCAAACCCTGGCCTCTGTGCCCTTGGCTAAGAATTCCCTTCGGGTCACAAGCACCCTCGGACAGACCAAGCCTGCCAGCTTACATCACAGCACAGAAATGCTGCTGTAGGCTCCCCACAGGCTCCAGATCTCCTTCTTCATTGCCAGTGAAGCACCCTGTTTGTGACTGATTTATGCCACCTCCCCCCAGCTCACCCTTCAGAGTACCTTGCCTGTTGAGGATGACTCTGCCATCTTGGTTTGCATTTGTGAGGGCTGAGAGAAATCCTTCAATCTGCATCAGAGGAGAGGCAGCTCGGAGCTGGTCACGCTCAGCYTCCACAGGAGGGCTCTGGGGGGTACCTGAGGCCCAAAAAGGAAAGGACAGGCAGGCAGCTTAGGCCACACTTGTAAAGGCAGGGGCTAAGCACAAAATAAGCACTACAGGAACACAATACCTGGCCTACATATGCAGGCAGAGAACAAAAACAAAATAAAGGGGAAAACACAAATTATGCCTCATTGCTAAACCAAAAAGAAAAGAAAATAAAGACCGGTTTTTTGTAGATGACACCACTAACCAGAACTACTACATGTAGTAGCTCAGGTCCCAGAGCCACTACACGTAGTAGCTCAGGTGCCAGAGYAAGCAGGTCACAGCAGTGCAAAGCTTGAATGCATGTGGTGTGAACATGGAATTATATCATTAAGCTCAAAAGGGACCCCACTAATGCAATGTACAGTTGCCTAGGTCAGTGTTAAAAAACACCAATGCAGGACATTTTCTTCAGTCTCTAATTCTGCAAATGTCCCTCTCCCCTTCCCTCAAGCAGACAGATGCAGGTTCCACATCCTCACTCTGCCCACAGATGCACAAGCAGAGGATGCCTGAACTCACCCTCTTTCTCAGATCCCTGCTGAAGGGTCAGAAGGAAGTTCTGCAAACCAGACAGCTTCTGGTTCTCCTTGTTAGTCTTCACAGCTGAGGCAGAGCCTCCATATCGCTCCACAAACCCAAAAAGCTGCCAAGCAAAAGCCAGAAAGAATAAGACTACCACCAGCAGGAATCACAAGATAAAGGCAGGYTTGCTGGCCTGCCACAGATACAGTCCCTTAGCAGATGTTCACAAAGCARCCCAATCAGAATGTATCGGCTCCCACTCCCTTTCCTCCACTCACTRAACCAAAAGCAAAACAAATCTCTGATATTTGTTCTTCCAGTGCAATGCAGYCTATTTCAATGGCAGACTTGAGGCCAAGCAGCACAGAATGGGCACCCACCGGAATGCCACGGTAAACCACATCGTAAGCTTCTCTTTTGGACTAGCAAAAGTTAATATGCCCATATAGAGCTTTTAACAGGAACCATTTTGTTTGCAGAGCAGGGTGGAGAAGACAAACTCCAACCCCAGCTGCTGCATCTTCCATTTCAAACTCCAGGTGTAAAACAGCACTGGAACACTGCATGAAACCGCAGGGCAAGTACCTTCCTGCTGATCAGGCTCTTCTCACAGTACCGCTGAACCTGTTGGAGGAAGGCAGCAAAATGAAGCAGCACTCAGCACCTTTCTCCCATCCTGCTGTCCTTGATCCCTGTCCAGCAGGCCAGTCACTTGCTGTGCTTTCAGGGAGAGGTGCACAGCTCTTTGTGGGCACTGCCTGCAGGACAAGAGTTTATTACAAGGGCATTCCAGAGTGGAAACACGCTGTGTTTTAAGGTGCTGTGTTTGGAGATTCAAGGGGGAGTGAGGTTACTGGAGTAGTAAAATTTCTGCATCCACAGGCCTTATAATGTAGTTTTTAACAGAAAGCAGATTCTGCCACGTGGGCCTTGGCTCTACTTCCATCTCTCACACACACTCCAAATAACCTCAAATAAGCCACCACCTCCTGTGCCCCAACAGAAAACTTTTGCATTACCTTGAAGAGGTTGATATTGTCAATCTGGCTCTGAAATAGAAAATCATTGATGGATTTCAGCACTGTCCCTGAAAGAAAAGAGGGAAAAGGGGAAAAGAAATTATTAGCTGCTGGGCCTTCACCCCTTACTGCCCACACCCGTATCACTGATTGRTAGCTGAAGGAATTCACTCCAGCCTTACCTGTTTGGGAAACTGCCTGACATCCAGGATTCTGGTTCACATTACCTGGAAARCATGAAACCAATTCATGGAAGGTTAGAATCCATCTCAAAATTAAGCAAGAAGCTRAAGACTGAGCTTGATAGGTACAGCACACAAAAAAAACAAGGAATAACTACACATCTGCAAAGCATAGCTACACAGACAAAACATCAGCTCCCAATCAGATTTAATTTGCCCTGCAGAATAGCCCTACAATGTAGGACAAATGTGCTGCTGCAACCTAAGGAACACATTCCTTGCATGGCAGGAAGCAGCAGGTGGGGGAGATGATCAGGAATGCTCATACACTGTGTGGTCACCATGCTGCACATTGCAAGGGACAGGGACTGCAGTGCATCCCTTGCCCCTCCTCAAGGCAGCAGCAGGGAGCTGGAAAGCACAGAGGCTGGCAGGCAACTGGGAAGAAGGGAAAAACCTAAGGACACCTACATGCCCAGATCCTGACAGCCAGAAYGGGATTAATTGGTGCCACTCACTGCATTCTACGTCCTAGTGTTTAACACCCACCTCACATCCCACTTCTGCAGCCCCTGCCCCAAAGGGCTGCATTTCCCCTGGGCATGGAAGAAATTCTTTATGAACTTAGGACATGCTCTCCTCAAGACACACTAAGGTCTAGCAAACAGATCACTGAAGAAAAGGAGCCCTGCAAATTCCCATGTATCTGAAATCCAAGCAGAATATTTTCTCACAAAAGAAAGGCACAATCAAGAAAGATTCATTCTGCAGATGCACGCTGACACACACAGAGGCCTTGCTACCAGATGACCTAGAGATTTATTTCATGCAGTTCTTGTGCTACCCTGTTACACATCTACTGTATTCCTCACGTAGCATCCTATATCATCCCCACTCCAATCAGATCTGAAAACCATACAGCAAGAGAAGGAAACTGCCTCTACCAACTTACAAGGTCATCTGCTGCCCCTCAGCTAGTAGAACAAAGAGAAGGKTTCAAGTGTCTACTTGACAGTCAACTTCCCCACGTACAAACCAGCCTGAGAAATAAAATTATTGGCATCTGAACCTATGCATGAGCAACACTTCCCTGCAGTCTTTGCAGGGAGGGAAGGGGGACAGTGTCTTGAAGGAGCATTAACTAGCTCAAAGTCYGTCAGCATCCCTGGAGATAGGAGAGGTTTGCTTACCTCCCAGCATGGCCACAAACCGCTCCAGTAAATACAGGATCTGCTTRATGTACATCAAGTTCTTTGCCTTCAAACGTTTCCTATGAAAAACAAGACACATTCAAGCCCCAAAACATCTTCAGGGACTAACACAAGCAGCTGAGCTGCAAAAACAAGTACATGACCTCTTCTTCATTTTGGAGAGACRGGAACTAAGGTTTCTTCCAGGCTCWCTCTTCATATTTGTGACAGGGCAGAGTCTTCTGGATATCCTGCCCAAGGTCATCCCAAAGCACTTATCCATGCTCTGCCCACTCTTCCTATCACTGCACTTCTCCTTGCATATTAATTATAGTTTATTACAATGATAGTGATGCCTCAAGTCCCTGTTGCAATAATGCTCCACAAATTCAGAGTTATTAGCWTGGAGCACAATTAACCACTGCAGGGATGGCAGGATGCAGAGCCAAAACCCACATACAGCTTCCTCCTCAGAGCTTCCTTCCTCYACCATAATGCCAGTCAGCACATGAAAGACTAAGGTCCAGGAAAGACATGAAAGACTGAATCTTTTGAAACTCTGCATCACAAAGTAGAAGTGATTAGAGAAATATTGGGAAAGGAACTGAGTGTATAATGGAAAAACAGAATCCTCAGGGTATCCCCTTCTCGCTGCTTAATACCAGCCCCAGGAGTCTGACTTAGAAGGATCTAGACAGAGATAATGAAGCCAGTGTCTTTTCATCTGCAGAACTCTTAATGCAGGAACTTTCCACTGGGTAAAAGCAAGAAAGACCCTGCAGCCAGGAGGCAAGCTGTGGCATCCACAGAGCCTGCTGTTTTCCCCTGAAATCCTCACCTGTATCGCTCCATGTACTGCGACAGCTGGGAGTGGGCACAGCACAGCTGCACAAACAAAAAGAAGCTGCTGTTACAAAGGAGACAAGAAAGGTCACTCTGCTGGAAGCAGAGCTCCCACAGCTCTCCTAGGCCAGGCTGAGACTCACCTGAGAACCGCTGACCTCGGCACTGTGGATGCAGGTGATGGTGTCTATGAGGTTGTGGGCCTCGTCAATGATCACAACCTGGTCCTTCAGCTTGATCCCAGCAGCGTTCCTGGTAGGCTCATGCAAAAGCATCTGATAGGGCAGCACCACCAGCTACAGGAGAAGCACACACTGCCCTGATTCCAGCTCTCATCCTTACAAACTTATGGCACTCTCCAGTCACTCTGATATCACAGCCCATATCAGAACACCTTGCAGAATTCAGCCAAGTGACTTACTCTTATTATGGGAAATGAAGGAGAAAAAAACAGGAGCCCATGCTGGAGAGGGGTACTGGCATGTAAGCTGAAATTATTATGCTACAATTGCATATGGGTTCAGGTTACCTTCCAAATCTCCTTTAGAGCACTGAAATCATGGGCTCAGAGAGAATCCAGACAGGAAGAAGAGTGGTGTAAGAGCTAAGGGTACAGCGTGTCAGTGCTGCCTCACATTTACTGAACCTTTCAAGTATTTCAAAATACTGAGACATATTCACAACACCCCTAAGAACTTCTGAAGGCAATTTTCAATTTCCTTTGCCTTCTGAGCAAAACTACAGCTGACAGGAACACAGCCTGTTTAGAGTCCCCCAGTATTAAGACACAGTACTGGAGGAAGCAATCAGTCAAATTCTTGGAGAGCCTGGCACTGATTCCACTAAAACTGTTTACACCTTACCTGAGCGGCAGGGATGGCGAATCGACTCCCATAATATGGGCAGGCTTTGGTCTCCCTTCCCAGGGACACCAACTGCTCAATATCYTTCACTTCCACTAGAACTTCATCACGGAGAAACTGCATTTGCTCATAGGAATAAAACGGGCACACAGCGCGACTCACGCGTCTCTTCTTCCCCTCATTCTCCTCATCACTCTTCTTTTCTAATGGCAGAAATCAAAAGAAAGCTGTGAGCAACACACACAACAGCCTAGAACAACCAGTCTGCAGAACCTCATGGATTTCAAAGCACTGTCATGTGTATTCCTGACCTATYACCTATTTAAAAATTATTCAGAAGTAACATTTCAACCTCCACAGTGGACACTACTCTTGCCAGTTAGATTCAGCATGTGACATCTTCCAACACTTCCAACACTTCTGAGTTAAAAAACACAAGTGTCTTTCCAGTGCAGAAGTCCTGACCAACTTAAGACACTCAGAAAATCCACCCCAATCTGTCTAGCCTGAAGATCAAGAAAAGTAAAAGTGCCAAGGATTCCTGTTCCTCCAACCTGTCAATTCCAAGCTCTTACCACTCTTGCTAGACCTGACTGGCAGTGCACACTGTCTCCACACTCTCACAACAGCCTGGGGAAGCAATTCCTGATAAAGCTGGGAGCATTCTTACCATGTTTGTTCTTCTGCATCTCCATGCAGCGGTCATTGATGAGCTGCAGAGCACCCAGACGTCGCACCTCTTCATTCACACACAGGTTCTGGCATGTGCAAAGAGAGGAAGAGCAAGGGGGTCAATTCAGAACTGAGTGTCCTCTGCTGTAAAATAAGAGATTTCTTTAAAGAAATCTCAGGACAGATTGCAAAAAGGAAAAGTCTACCAGTCAGAYATTGCACATATTAACTGCTACAAACATGCTCAAACCCAGAAACTTAGGAGAAAAAAAACGAGAAAAAGAGGGCTCACTGCTTCTAAACAACAGCTTCTAAAAAATGCTGCCAAGAGGAGCACCTTCTCAGTGACCTGGACATCTGCAATACTCCATACTAGAAAAGGTAAAACAGATTCTTGCATTTACATCAAAGGGTAAATGACCAAAACAGAGTTCACAGAAAAATGTCCATCACACAGACCTGTGTTGTGACCCATGCCTGCTTTAGCTTTTCAACGGGAGACTCAGTCAGTCCCTGAGGTGACTTCTGTGGCACCAGACCCACACACCTCCTTGCCACGTGCTCTGGGTCCCTTGAGAGTACCACCACGTACCTGCCTGGATCCCAAGGAGACCAGACGTGTGTCTTTGCCAAAAGGACTTTTCTGCACCTCRTGCACAAACTGGGACAGCTGGGAGTGAGTGCGGCTGCAGTAGTAGATCTGCAGTGAAGAAGAACAAAGGGAAGACAAGAACATGGAARCCAATTCCCTACCTATGACCAATCCTGCAAGGAAGGAGCCAAGCACTTCAACAAGGCTCACCTTGCTCAAGACTCCAAAAACACAAGGRCAGGCACATGTTTGAGTGCCATGTTACAACTGTTGAGGCCAAAAGCCCCACCTGTCTTTTCTCCTCTGCATTTGCCTTTGTTTCCATTTAATTTCCCAAGGTCTCTATAACAGGGACTGTCCACGGGAGAGTAATAAAGAACTATTTATTGCAGTGGGCTTTTACTGCAAGCCATGGCAAAAATTAAGCAGTGCAAGCACAGCAAACTGCTTAGGAAGGCAGTGTAGTCCAGAAGGAGATGAGCACAGCAGAACTAGTTGCCTTTATCAACAAACCTGGCAGGTTTTGGATGCTAATTCCAAAATCCTTCTGTACTGCCTGATTGTTGGAAAGGTGCAAGGAAGCCATAATTCTGCTCCCTCCTACACCATTTTATGAAGTGGCACTATTTACCTTCCTCATCTCACCTTAGTCACATGCTCCTCTTCCAAATCATCATCATCTTCTTCCAGCCTAAGAAATGAGAAAGCTCAAACAGTTTCCTTTCAACAGACCACTGACAGTAAAAATCAAATGATATTCCCCTACAACAGTGAGGTCTCGAGAGAGATGATTAAGTCATCTCAAGAAGARCCTCAGATCTCAACTCAGGTGGTAAAAGAAAAATCAACTTTYAAAGAATAGTTTAAGTGTGCATAATCAAGTTAAGCCTTTCTCTTTAAAAGAAAAATCTTTTCTGGGCTGAGCCTTTTGCAAGTCCAAGATTTTTTTTTTTCTTTTAATTCATGGGTTTCTAAGCCCCAGGCATAAGCTAATCAGAGCTACACTATTCTTTGGTGAGCTTATTTATTTGTGCAAAGCTTTCCCTTTAGAAGCAATTTACCACCCTCCAGCTATTGCATAAAGAAAGACCTCAGGAAAGCATTCAGCTGCCATGGAGCTCCTCAAAGGCAACGGCAGTTTAAAGTTTGTTAAGCTATGTATAAATAAAATAGTTAAGTGTTCTTCAAATTTTAAGGCAGAAGGATCTGTCTAGACACTAATTAGTAAATTTGTATTTTAAAGGCATTTGACTTTTGTACTGAAGTGTGGCTTCTGGCTTTCTGCATAAAGCAAATGCATRAGAGAGGAAAGTGTGCATGGAGTTTTCATGCCAAAGCTCTGTTTTTAGAAATGTGAACATCTCTGCTTCAGAGCATCAAAAGATGCCAGAGCTAATCTGCAGGACTGACAGCTTCCTCTGATGTCCTGAGTTCCATTCTGCTTTTTTAATACAAGGAACTTGATCTCAAGTCATTCACTTAGCMGCCACAGGCACTCTTTGGGGAACTGGGCATGAATAAAGGCAGGAGAAAGTGCATTTTAAAATGTGTGGCATTCTCACAAAGTACTTCAAGTCACTCAGATCAGTCTAACAAAAGCTTTAAAAAACCAAAACATACCAAAATAAAATGCCCCCAAACAACCAATTAAATAAAACCCACTACCTTACACTGTTTGAAAAGGTAAGGAACACTTTTAAATAAAATCTGCATAACCTCTTTAATCAGGGCAAGACAAAAATTAAACAGAAAACATTTCTTTAGCATGGAATCCCCTCAGTCCCTGTCCTTACCCAGATACCACTTTCTTTTCATCATCACTCTCATATTCAGCAAGAATCAGCTCCTCCTCATTGTGATCCAGCTGGTCTAGAACACCCTCTCCAKCTCCCTGTGAAAGAGCCTCCTTGCTGAGCTGAAGAAGGCGCTTTGCCTCATCCTCCTCGCATCTCTGAAAGGAACACAAGAGTTCAGTAATTGCCCATATAGAAAGAGGAGATTGTTTTATGGCAGGGACAGGTCAGAAGACAGCACAGCCCCTGACAGAAGGCTGAGGCTGTTCAGSCCCACAGAATGCAGCTGTTACCAACAACCAAAAACTGCCCACACGGACATTATAAAAGGGAAACATAAAGGACCCTCTCTGAAAAAGGCCTGCTGAACTAATAGACCCTCAATTAAATGTTCATGTAATCCAGTATTAGCTGCATAAAGTGGCCTATAAAAGATGTCTGCCTGAAAGAAAATAATGTGCAAATAAACTCAAACTAACAAATATTTAAGGACACAATCAAACCCTCTGTGCACATTTAACTCAAAGCTAGGATAAAGTCAGCCGTTGGTTCAGAACAAGATTTCTCTTGCTGTTTTTTTCTCCAGTTGTGTGACTGTTACRCTAACACAGGTCTACCTCTCTACAAAAAAAAAATCAATTAAACTGTTAAAGAACACTTTTCTGATTAATTTCTGTGTCAGGATAAAGAAAAGTTCATATTTTCCATCTGAAAATAGTACCTGCCAATGTCAATGAGCACTTCATTAACATGGCATTATACAGAAAATTCAGTTAGTAAGCTCTACAGAGAAGATCAATCAGTTACTTTTCCAAATCTCCATAATATTTCTCTCATTTGCTTTCTTGCTTTTCATCAAGCTTCTCATTTCACATTCTCTTCACCCTCTTTTAAGAGACAATTTCTTTGTTCTTTATTTGCCATTTTTTAGTATTTCTGTCATAGCCTTTTGACAGGAATCAATCAAAACATTACACAGCACTTGGASTASTCCAGAAATKAATAGCCTGGCAGCCTAATAAATAWCTGTATTTGGGGACCTGAACTGAACATTTCTGGGAAGTTTGACTCATATCATCAAAAAGCACGAAGAGTATTGAGGCCAGTTCACACACCTAAATGACAGAAAAATGTATTGGTGAACTTCAGTATAGTTTTTATTCCGGAAGTACAGAGTGTTCACACATGCTCATAAAACAGAGATCTTAACAAAAAAAAACACTCCATGTATTAAAGATTTTAAAAGAAAAGCAGAGGGCCAGAAGACAATCAGAACACACATCATTTCTGCCCAGACATAAACACTGTCATGGGAAATTATTGATGCACAAATTGTTTTTCACACCTATACTTTAAAARGTAAATATAACAAAAATTTTGGATGACCAATTTTGGAAACCTCAGACAAAGASCTCCTCAAAYRGGTGTGAAGTCACATATAMAGATAACCAAAACAGAAAATTCTGYTCCCYGTRGAATAACTCACCTTCCTCTTTGCTACGTATTTTAACTGCACATTATGGCGAATTTTCTCAAGAYGATCTTCTCGCTTTTTCCTTCTGATCTGCTCTTCCTACAATAGAGGGAGAGTAAAGGTAGGATGAAGAGTAYTTAGTCCTCAATCCTTGGTATCACTGCTTACGCTCTGGGCATAGAAAAAAGATTGACCGAAGCAAAATTCCCAGTACATCATCCTGTTCTCCTGGCGTGCTCACCTACTGAGTGTTACTCTGCTCAATACAATATAGGTTCCCGTTCTGGGCAACCTGCAGGCAAAGACCACCAAACACCACCACCAAATTTGCTTCACGTGTTTTCCACTCATCACCCAGGACACAGGAATAGTTTGCCCAGAGAGGTGATGGAACCTCCTTTCCTGGAAATACTAGAAAGCCTGGATACTGGCACTTCAGGGACTCTGCTGGAGCAGTGAGGCAACTCTGGGTGTCCTCCAGGGGTCCCTTGCAGCCCCAGCCCTTCTGTGACTCAGTGACATCAGCTCTCCCGATCCTTTCTTCGCAATTTCACCCGTTCTCTACACACGAGCACTTCCCCACCTTCAGCCTGTCCACCATGTCCCGCTCCTCCTTCTTCTGCACGAAGGCCGTGACCCAGTCGGGCTCCSCGGCCGTGTCGGCGCTGCCGGGCCGTGACTGCTGAGGGCTCGGCCCGCCCGGCCCGTCCTTCCCGCCGGCCCCCAGCTCCAGCAGCCGCGCCTCCTCCTGCCGCCGCTTCTCCTCCCAGTCCCGGAGCCACGACAGCGCCCCGCAGATGAGGCTCAGCGATTTKCCCTGCCACGGAAAGCCAGCAAGGTGAGGAGCGCTGCCGCTGCCGCCGCGGCCCCGCTCGGACACCGCCGCACCCGGTCCCGCCGCCTCACCGTCCCCGTGGGGCTCTCGAAGATGCCGACCCGGCCGGCCTCCAGCGCACCGTACAGCGCCTCCATGAACTGCTCCTGGATGCGGTACGGGGTATAGGGGAAGGGGAACCGGCCCGGTGCAGAGCCCGCCGCCGCCAGCCCGCTTTCCACCGCTCCGTCCATCCCGCCCCGCTTCGAACCGGGCGCCGCGGCCGCCCCCGCCCCTTCCCGTGACGCGAAGGAAGCGCAGCTTCGCCCCGCTCCGCCCGCTCTCAGCCCAACTCCCAAACCCGCTCCCAAACCCGCTCCCAAACCCCCTCCCAAACCCGCCCGGCGCTCACGGCCCTTCCCCAGCTCCCATCACACGCAGGCAGAGAAAACTGGGTTACAGAGGGGAAAAAAAAAAGGTTTATTTAGGATGGAAACGCAAAGCGTGTAATAAAATACTGCCGTATAGAGGAGGTTTGTGTAAATACGTTGAATTTTATATTTTAATATTCTGCAAACAACAGGGACCTAAAGAAGAGTGGCATAAAAAGAACAACAGAATTGCACTCAGTCTCTGAACCGACAGTAAGAACTCACCATGTGCAGGTTCAGACTAGGACATCTGGGGACAAATCCTTTCTTTTTGAGTTAAATAATGTAAAGCCACATTTTTGTCTGTGTTTTGTTCGTGTCCCAAGTTGGAAGGAGTTTCAAATGAGTAACAACAAATCTGAAAGCAGCTGCCACAGACAAGCAATAGACTGCCTTTCAACTGGAAACACTTCTGCATCCATGTTTGCTGGGAACCGCTATTAGAGTTTTGTGTTACCTTGCTATCATGAGGTAGGAATTCTTTGTCCCATGTAAGATTTGGAAAATAGAAMGAAAAGACAAACAGACTGAAGTTCAGCTCCAAAGTTTCACTCTGGAAAGATCTGGAAATGCTTTGTCAAACACTGTGTAAACCTACTACATTCATGAAAAATAAGGGAAGGTAATAAAAACAAGAGTTGCTAAGACTACTACAGTGTCTAATAAGCCAAAGTTTGGAGTCAGAACCAACCTGGAACTTTTTATTTTGAATTTCACTTTAGCTGTATTTTACAAGGCCAATTCTCCCAGTTACTATTACCATACATTCARTTCCTGACTTACCCTGAAGCTGGTGCTCACGCCTCACGCTCTTGGCACACTTCCTAAACCACCAGCACTTGGCTCTTGGGACTAACTCCCTGTTTCCAGATCTCCTGAAGTTTTTTGTGCCTCTGGGGTTAAGCATTAAAGCCCTAATATCAGATACCGTGTCTCCAGTCCATCTCTTCCCACTGTGGTTTTCATCACCCACCTTTTTCAGGTATCTCCAAACACTTTCCTGCTCCAGGGTTATGGCAGAATTGAGCAGGAGGTGAGCATTCTTCTACCCACCAGACATTTATAAGGTTTCTTGGCCGTGTGAATTTTCAAATGAACTTTAAGCGTCGAGCTTTTCCGAAAGGTTTTCCCGCACTCGGCACACTCGTAGGGCTTGGTTCCCGCGTGGATCCTCAGGTGGGCGCTGAGGGCCGAGCTGTGCCGGAACGTTTTCCCGCACTCCTCGCACCTGTAGGGCCTCTCGCTGCGGTGGATCCTCAGGTGCACGCTGAGAGCTGAGCTGCGGTGGAAGCTGTCCCCGCACTCCACGCAGATGTGGGGCCGCTCCTCGGCGTGCAGGCTCTGGTGCTTGGCCAGAGCGGAGCGGTCACCGCACCTCCGGCCACACTCGGCGCACTGGAAGGGGCTGGACAGGAGCCCGCCAGGACACACGGACRSRGCCTTTCCGCYGTGGGTGCGGCGGTGGGTGCTGAGYGCCGAGCTCTGGCTGAAGCCCTTCCCACACACGGGGCACTTGTAGGGCCTCTCGCCCGTGTGCGTTCGCGTGTGGGTCACCAGCGAGGAGCTCTGCCGGAAGGTCTTCCCGCACTCCGTGCACTCGTAGGGTTTCTCTCCCGTGTGAATCCTCTGATGCCGAATGATGGCCGAGCTGTCCCGGAAGCGCTTCCCGCACTCCTGGCACTTGTGGGGCTTCTCTCCGGTGTGGACCCTCCGATGTATGATCAGGGAGGAACGGTCGCTGAAGCTTTTCTCGCACCGGGGGCAATTGAAGGGTTTCTCCCCCTTGTGGCTTCGCTGGTGGACGATGAGATGCGAGTTCTGGCTGAAGCTCTTCCCGCACTCGTTGCACAGGTAGTGTCTCTCTCCCGTGTGGGTGCGCTGGTGCCTGATCACGTTGGACCTCTGGCTGAAGGTCTTGTCGCACTCACTGCACTGGTAGGGCTTCTCTCCYGTGTGGATCCGCTGGTGTTTGATTAGGTCTGAATTACGTGTGAAACCCTTCCCACATTCGGAGCAGCTGAAGGGTTTCTCTGCCAGGTGGATCCTCTGGTGTTGGCTCAGGTATGAGCTCCGGCTGAAGCWCTTCCCACACTCGGGACACTCGTACGTCTTTTCTCCCACCTGCTGAACCCAAATGGTGCCATTCCCACACACGGGTGGGTCTGGATTGTCCCCAGCAAGAATAACCTTATTGATGTGGGCTCTGCCACTGTCCTCACATTCCCAGACTTCCATCCCGTAAGGGGGTACTGCTCCCCGTCTCTTTGGAAAACATGTCTCCACCTCACTTTCCATTTCCAGCTCCTGCTTGTGGCCCTGTCTTTGATCGGCTTCCTGGAGGGAACCTCCTGTGAGCTTCCTGGAGGGGAACAGATGGAGTTCAGCTCTCACAGAACTTTCCTGATGAAGTTCCTGATGAAGGCTGCCCTTCTGTGTGTCGCCCATGGTMCTGTCACCTGCTGGAATGAACAGAGGGGGAACTGGCAATGAGTAAGTCACTGCTTCTCTGAGGGAGAAATCTGGACAGGGAGACCACTGCAAATCAGCCACAAGTGACAGCACAGGAGGCAGCACCTTGGGACCTTCTCAGGGCACAGTGAGGGCATGGACACCGAGGAGGGTGGGGAGGGAATGTAACTCGAGGATGGAAGGCCACTGTGGCACAGACTGCACAGGGGATCCTCTGCCCAAGTTACGCCCTGAAGAGCAAGATCCATCATCCCTCAAAGCTTCTGTGCCTAGCAAGGTTAGAGGAATATCATCACTGCTTTCCTCAACAATCCCCCTGCAGCTGCTTCTCCTCCTGCTGCCTGTCAACCACTGCCCTTCAGCCAATATTCCCGTGCTTGATCAAGGAAGCAAGCAACCAACACCACAGAAACACCCACCCATTCTCAGCAGACTATTTCCTTTCTTCTTTCCAKTCACAGCCYTYCTCCTTACAAAGAAARCTCTGCAGCAAATTGTATCTAGATMTCATCTACAGAACAGAYAGACAGCTGAGTGGAACRWTAAACTTTTATTAATCAAGTATGGAAATGAACCTTTAGACTGAAACAATTGGAGGCTCCTGGTTTTTCATTGGCTATACTCATTTGGAGAACACACCTTGGAAATGCACGCTGGAGCATGAGGTAAGAGATGAGCTGGATGGCACTGCTTACAGACTGAACATCATCCACTTACATGGAATAGGAGGTGATGCAGCAGATTAAACCCCTCAGGTTTTGTTTCAGCTCATCTGCAGGTTTGGAAGACACCACTGCACAGGTTATATCAATCCCCAAAGTTTTGTTTAACAACACTCAAGGCTGAAACACATTTGCAGTACAAAGGTACTCAAATACACCTCAAAGCAGCAAACTGACCAATAAAACAATACCAATATTGTCAGCATGAAAAGAAGAAAAAAACACGCTTTGGTTTATGTCTTTTAGCATTATGAGTATATTTGCTGAAAAAGACACAAGATTTATTTCATTTTGGAGACAGGGTCTTTTTGAAAGGACATCCTAGTAGACATCCTAAGACTGTGTTTCATCTTTACCATACTCTGCCTATGGATTTTCCTGGAAGCAGAATCTGTTTACTGAGGGAGCAGAAGAGGTAGGGTGAGTGTGGAGTGTGCAGCACGGCGTACATCAAATTTTCAGCATGCAGCTCTTCCCTTCCCAGACATGCTCCATGCAATTTCTCACCTTGTAAGCAGTCTCTCTGCTGGCTCTGTGTTTAGCTGCTTCTGGCCAAAAAGCTGCTTCTCCTCACCTGATCAAAAGGTTAGAGCCAAGCTGGGGACTGCAGGTCCTGATCTGAGGAAAGAAAACAGACATAATAAAATATCTGTCATAGTGGCAGTGCTGTACATTGAGTTCACTGGAGGGTAAGTATTTAGGAGCTGAAAATAACCTAGACCATAGGAAAATKATGCCCAGAAAYATGMGTRAMGGTCTGTCCTGCCATGCTYGCTGTGACACCACTGTCCAGCTCCMATAACCAGGGCCAGCTYAGGTATCACCCACAGCTGCCTGACAGCATGCTGCCTTCTCACAGGGGTCTGGATGTTCCTCCTGCTGCACTTCCAGACCAAAACTGCCTCCTGACGAGTTTTGTGTAAGAAAAAATTGATTCCTCAATCCATTTTCTCTCCATCACCTTTCCTCCTAGTGTTTTCTGCCATGGTCTGGAACCCTGTTTAGTGCCTTKTGGTTCCAGTCTCAGTGAATCAACCAAGTGTGCACAGATCTTGGCAAGAGACAAGATTTTGATCTGCTCACACATTACCAACAGCACCAGTCCAAAGGCAGAATTTCCTGTACTGTGCTCCAAAAGAAAAAGGCTACTTGACTGCCTCCTTCCAGACAGATTTTACAGGGAGCAGAAAAAAGGAGCCACACACACCTGTTTATGCATAAACACTGCCTTGGGGGCAGGCAGCAGGATGGGGGCGCAGCAGGGACAGGGTGCAGCAGGGAGGAAGCGGGAGCAGCGGAGCATGGAGTGTTCAGAACACAGGCGTCTGTGACATCAGCGACAAAATAGCAGAGGTGACACCTCCAGCAGCACAGGTGGGCCCCGACTGTCGCAGGCACCACTCCCAGTGCCACGATGGTCTCGTGGGCTTATCTGGCTTTGTCTGGTGAGTAGGAAATGTCTCTCCTCCAAACTCAGCTGAGAGGAAGGGCAGCAGACCCAGCTGCTCTGCACCTTCCCCAYTGCTCCTCAACTTGGGCAGTTTGGAGAAAAAGGAAGGGATGGGAGCACCCTCCCAATGCTTCAGTTGCAAAGATCCCAGGGCATATAATTTTGGCAATTTTCACCATTGGAGCTGGTATTTCATTCATTGAGGAGGGCCACAGAGTGACCTAGGAGCCAAGCAGGWGTCAGAGCTGGATCAGAGGTGGAGCAGAGGTGGAGACTGGAGATGCCATGACAGGGACAGCTGGGTGCATTAAACCAGACACAAGCTCTAAGGCAAAGATCTGGAGTTAACCCACAAAGCTAACAGGGAAGACTTGGCCCAGCAAAGCAACAGGGGAAGCAGGAGAAAGAGGTCTGAGAGAGGACCCTGCTTAAAGCCCTATTTGGCCAGAGGAAGAGGGTTTGCAGAGACTAAAAACCTYGAAAGGAAACAGTCTACTTGCTCCAGCCCTGAAAGCAGAGCAACTGCCAGCTTCAGCCATGACTTCCAAGACACTTCTCCCAGTTCAMSATTTGAATCTYSAGAGCTTTGATGAAGGTCCCTCAGMYATGCACTGTCACCAAAATACTACAYTCCTTTCAACATGGGCGAAGCAGGTTTTCCACGGGTCTGGAACTTCCATCTCTGGCTTGTTAAYGCATTTCCCATGTGCTGGATCCTGCACCCAGAAAAGGCAACAGAGATCTGGATTCAGCCCTTCTGAAAGTGTCGTGGTTTGCATTTCCCCCTCCCTCTGATTTCCTGTTCCTTATTTCCCACCAGTGCTCTTTGGTTGGGGCTGCATAGCCGGCCCTCAGGGCACGAAGGCACAGCAGCCGGGAACACCACTCTCCGACCAGGAATACCACCAGTTCTTCAAGTTCCTGAGGATCACCATCCAAGCCAGCACTGCCTGCCACCTTCGCGAGATGTACGGCTGCAAGAACGCACTGGTCCAGAGACTGGATGAGTACGAGAACCACGGACTCATCCCTTCAGGTAAAGCCAGCCATGAGTCCCAAGGGCAGGCAGCTGGACAGGGGTCCTGCAYGGCCCTGGTCACTGGGAGAGGAAGCACACAGGAGATGGGGTGGGGGAGAGAGGTGGGTAGCAATCCTGCAGTGAGGAGAAGCCATCGCTTATGGGCATCCTTTCTCACACTGGATTGCATCCACACGTGTCCCAGGATCAGCCTCCTCTCATCCCTTAGGACACAAGGATGATCAAGAAGCAGTGGAGTTTCTCACAGGTTCCCAAATGACACAGGGGTTTTCATGAAGGGATATTACTCAACAGTGAGGTTACTGCTGAGGGGGATGCCAGCACTGGAGTTTATCACTGGGTCTGCATCTTTATTTGCCTCTTTCTAGGGCCCGTATGCTCCGAAATGCCAGGAAATCCTTCATTCCACAACTTCTGCATCTTTTCTCTTCATCGCTGTGTTATGAAAAATTATTTCCTTAAGGTGAGTTATTTAGCTATTTCCTGAAGACTATGGAATGCTCTGAGGGATGGCAAGTAACAGGCACAAGGGAGAACCCTGAAAATGCAAAAGTGGGAAAACAGAAGATTCAGAGACAGGGAAGATACAAAAGATCCATGGGCAACCCACCTTCCAGGGGCACTCACGCCAAGCTGATTAGCTCACACAGATGGCACTTGCAGCCACTTGCCAAAAAGGAGACTCTGCAGAAGGTATTCTTCAAGAAAATGAATTTTTGAGGACCTTAGGAGTCTCCTCCAGTTCTCACTCCCAACCAAGCTGAGACAATCTAGGTCTCTCCAGGAGAAAATGGGATTAGAAGAGGAGAGTAAARGCATCTGAGAGTCCCAAGAGAGACTTATGGGGAGAGGTGACAAGGAAAAGATAAGAAGGTTTATTTCACTTTCTTGGGCTCATCTCTGTAGACACTGGGAAAGATGAGATTGTGCAGTGAGAGCTAAATGCACAGAACAGGACTGTGCCTAGGTGCCTGCTCCTAAGCCCYTCCAGAGCAATGTTTTCTCCTCCACAGAGGACGGAGTGCCCGGAACAGAGCGGAGCCAGTCAGCGCAGCCAAGCACACGCCAACGCCACCACCACGAGTGGTGATGCCACGCCATCCAGCAGCTCAGTCCCTCCCACGCCTCCCACAACTGGCTCCACACCTGGCACAGAGGCACCTGTGACCCCCACCCCCTTACCCACAAACACACAACCAAATCCTTCTGCTCCACAAGACGCAGAGGTGAGAGCCAGTGACGAGCAGCAAGAACAGCTGCCCAACAGTGACATCGAGGATCTCCTCCTGAGGATACTGGACAGCCAGGTGCAGACCTCACTGAAGACACTGAAGTTGTTGATGTCCCTTGGGAGCCCAGTGAGGGAGGACGAGTTGCAGAAAGCTGCCACGAGCCTGCTGATAGCCCTGAACAATGCAAACGTGTCCCGGCCACCAAMCAACTGATACAGTTCAACCGTGTGGCAAACACAGGGGAAAAGCCATCTCTTCCAAGTGCACGGGGAAACAGCCATAGGAAATGCTATTGCTCAGGATTCTGAGAAAAAGATGGTATCCTCTTGGAAGTAAATGTACTTCCTCTTGGAAGTAAGTGTATTGAAAAGATACTATTGTCTCCTAAAATAACTGTTTGCTCATTATTGTGATGGGGTTTGTTGTGTCATGGGAGAATGTTGGCTTTTCTTCATTAAATGCAGGTGCTCCTGCTCAAAAGCAGTAAGAGAAGAATCTTCTCTAGAAATATATTTGTAAATATATGTACATATGTAAACCTATGTATAGAAACACAAAGGTCTACAAGTGCAGGAAGACCTTATCCTGCAAGGGAACTGCTGGTCCAGCATTCTCTTTGTGCTGRGGTTTGCACATGGTTGACATCTATTCTGAAATATTGTTATAAAACACACAGGGTAATATTAAGAACCTCCTCTTGTCTCACAAAAAAATCAGAGAGTCTGATTTATAGGAACTTTGGCTGCAATGCTGTTTCTTTTCTAAACACGGAACATGCCTGTTAAGTAAAACTATATGAAGCCATCTGGAGTCTGCACTTGCTGCTAAAAGCAGAGTGGGAACTCTCTGAGAACCAGCTCTGGTTCTCTGAATCTCCACTCAGAAGAAGATGGTGCTACCTCAGTCTAAGCTCCAATGGCTTTGGCTTTCAGGAGAACCAGCACCGGAGTGAGAATCCTCTATTCACCTTCTGCAGGCTTTCTTGTAATCTATTCCACTGGGGACTGTGAGGAGAGAGGRGCCAAAGGCAGCTCTCTCGATGATGCACCACACCAAGCAACRTCCCTGGGGAGACGGTATGGGATGTTGGGTCTCTTTACTCTGCTAATGGACAYAGACACAGCTGAGTGAATTATGGGCTCTGTTTCTATCCACTGAAAGAAGTCCGCAGAAGGAAGATCTCAAAATCACAGATCCTCCATTGTCCTTAAAAGTGTAATCTTTCCCCAGGCCGAAGGCAGGTCACACATGGAAATGTGCATGCCCTGGAACAGGCCCTAGCGGGTGGGATCCCTAACAGAGAGCACTCTGCCCTGGCCTCCCTCYGGCACACCAGCTCGTTCTCTTCTCCCTGGAAAGTGCCCAAATCTGCCGGATCCCTGTCTGAGGCACCAGGGCTTGTGTCCGCCTCCAGCTGCCTGGGCAATGGCAGATCTCCCAGCCCAGCAGCGGGGGCACTTCTGGCAGCAGCCTTGCTCGCCATCCCCACATCCCCGCCCTCGGGGCTTGGGTGGCAGCCCACGGGGGCCGATCGCTGGAGCTTTCCCACTCGGAATGGCGTCCCTGGGCCATCCTCCCGCCGGGACAGCCGCTCCCGCACGGTTCCCGCACCTGCCCGGCGGCCGGACCCCAGCGGGCCCCGGGGAGCGCCCGCCCGGTTCCGCGCCGCTCCTTTCCCCGCTCCCCAGCACTGTGGCGGTGTTCCCAGCCCGTTAGCTCGCCCGGCGCCGCCCCGCTTTTGTTACGGACTTACGGGGAGCGGGGCCATGTGCGCGGCGGCGGCGGTGGCGGGGCGAGGGCCGGCGGGTGGTGCTCTCCGCTGCTCCGGCTCGCACATCCACCCGAGAGCGCGCCGGGAGCGGCCCCAGCGCCGCCGGTGGTGACAGCGATGGTGATGGCGATGGCGATGCGGACGGGATGGGGAGGGGGCTGAGCGGAGCCGCCCCCGGCAGGGAGGGACCCGCTGGGCCGAGGGGCAGCGCGGATCCGCCCCCGTGGGCCCGGGGGTCGCTGCCCCTCACCGCCCTCCCCGCCCTCACCGCTGGGCCTGGCCAGGAGGCGGCGGGGCCCGGGTACCGGGGCTCTCCGGAGACGGGAGCATCGTGGGCTCCGGGTCGCAGCTCACACCTGCACAGACACGGCAGTCAATAACCAGACACAGAAACCAGGGAAACACCCGGCCTGGGCTTCCAGCAGCCCTTGCCGCCGATCCCCGGCGCTGGCTGGGTTCTGCCGAGCCTGTMGGCCCTGGCAGGGAGGGAGCAGCCCTGCTGAAGCCTAGAGCTGCTTTCTGTCACCAACTCTGGGTGACAGGATGGCGTTTTCTTCCATGGGGCCACTTCCCTACAGGTGACTGGAGGCTTCACTGTGCTACTGCTCCTGCAGGTTGTCTGAGACTCCGGTCAGCACTGTTCCCGTACAGCATAATACATCCCAGGGCACATGCATGTACAGCCTATGCCACATGAAAGGATCCATCCATCCATCCATCCATCCATCCATCCATCCATCCATCCATCCATCCATCCATCCATCCATCCCAGACAAAATTCACGTATTGCAGTACAGCCTCCAGGTGCTGCTCATGCACAGCCAGGTCCTTCTTCCCCGAAGTGAATGCAGGAATGGCTCTTCCCTTTGGATGAGATACTGCAGTAAATAAGGGGCTGAGGTATGTAGCGATGACTGAAATATTTTTGATGGGCTTTTGAGAAGAACTGTGGAAAAAAAGATTCACCACGCCCTCCCCACRTCCATCTGAGGAAAAATGTTTTGATTTTTCAGGGGCAACCGATTTCTCAGTTCTCCAGCTGCTGCAGAAGTCTGATCTTGGGAGATAGTAACCACAGTTCCCAACAGAGTGCAGCCCAACAAAGCAGGTTCACAGTACCTTTATCAGTTTTCTGCTATTCCATCCCCTGCACAGGTAACAGCTTGTCGCACCTGRTGGAGATTTTTCTCACTGGGGATTCAAGAGCAGCTACCGTTGTGCTTTCCCAAAATGCCATTTATTGAACATTGAGCTTTTATAGGGGCTTAATTATCTCTGTTTTCTGTAACTCCTTTCTTTGCTCTGAAAGTCACCTGTGGCCAAAAGAAGCAGAATTCACTTTCAGACAACAGAACATGGCTTTTCTGAGCCATACTATCTCTCAGTCCCACTATCTCTAGCACAAATCAAGTCTTACCATATTTTTTCTGTAACTGAGGGCAAAGGCTATTAGTTCCAGATAAAAGTGTATCACTCATCAACCTTCACYGATTTTCTGTCTGCCTGAAGGTTAATAGTAACAGCAACTGTATTACACTACGTAGCAATGAAAAAATATAGGAAACRATAGACATTTCAATTTAAATGAAAAGGAAACTGGAATAGAGGAAAAAAGGTTAACAAGCCTTGCTTTGCTTCTTTGTGACTGTACAAAAACCTCCAGTTCAGTTTCATCAGACTGCATTTCACAGTCTCACAATACAAGTCCTCACCTTCATTTTGTTTTTAATCTCAGAGTTAATCTAGCAGTCTTTTAAAAACTCTTCTTTGTTAATTTAGACATGAAAAAACAAAAAACAAAAACAAAAMMAAAMMAAAMMAAAAMAAAAATTAAAAAGGAATACCTGAAATAACTCTGAAAACTCAAAGATGAAGCCAGAATCAACAATTCCCAGTCCCATTCAATTTTTTTTTTTTTGGCCAATATTCTGTAACAACTATTTAAGTTTTTTCAAAGCTGATTAAAGTTGAGTCAGTTATTCCAGCTCCCTCTGAAAGGAACAGTTTTGTGGCTAAAGTTGGCTACAGCTGGCTGGAGATGTTAATTAGTTGTTTTCCCATTAGGCACAGCCTTTCAAAACAAACAAGAGCTGAYTTTGTAATTACAGGTGGGTTACTTGAGGGATTTTCAGAAAACCGGGAGTTACGTGACAGAAGCAAATAGAAACTGGTTTATTTGCAGGAAATGTTAGAAGACAACAAGTACTCAAAACATTCTGAAATACAGAGTAAAAGGTCTCCATGCTGAAGAACACAGTACTGCAACWTTTTTTTTGCCTTCTTTCATTTTGCAGCAAATTTATTTTTGTCTTYTTTCATTTTAGGATAAGGATGAAAACATGTGAGGTCAAATCTCAAACTCAAGGTCCACCTAGTCACTCCCGTGGCCTGTTGCAAGCAGTCAGCAAGCAGTTTGTAGGAAGAATATGGCACACACAGGTGCATCTTCTAAGTCCTCTAAAGGTGTTGTAGAAGAGTATTAAGAGGGCAGTAGGGAAGAAGGAAAAAGAAAATCTTTCTTTTGGATATTCACATCTGTGACATAAGCATAGTTTCTTTGGTTTGCAGATGTTCTCCAACATGAAATAAGATGCTGAAGTCTCAGCAGGTTCAGAGCRTACCTGGCATTGCATTTTCTGACAATGAGAGTCCCCGTCAAATTCCTGCTGCCCTCATATCCAGAAAGATTCACCGTTTCTTTCCTGAGCAGCACCTCTGCATGAGATGCTCTACATCTCATGAAAATAGGTGCAATGAAAAACAGTCACAGCCAAAGGTGAGACAGCAAAGTCAAGCTAAATTTAAACGGGGTTTATAGTTGATCATGAATCCAGACACTTGAGAGCTGTGGAGTTGTCCTCCTCCTGGTAGGGCAGGAGCTCTGGTGAGGCACAGGAGCTCTGTGCCAGCTGCAGAGCCCCCAGCTGTGGCTAGAGAASCATTAGTGACATTAACACAAACAGGAACATGCAGGTTGCAAACATTTGCCAAGCTACTTCTAGYTGCTCTTCAAACATTTGAACCACAGTTCTAAAAAACAAACAAAACTACCCTAAACAAAAAGCCCCCAAACTAAACAGAAAATAGCCAGGCCAAAGGCATCCAACCATAAAGGTTCAAAATGCCATTTCAGTAGTTTTTGTGTTCCATGRGAGGCAGGTTTTAAGTAGGCTATATGGCAGAGAAAGTCAATAAAATTGTATTACACAATAGGCAAGTAAAGGTACCAGAGCAGGTCTCTCTGCCCCAGTTTGTCTCTAGTCTGATCCTCTTAGGCTTGTGCTCACTGYTCTTCTTCACAATAGCATATATTACAACTCCCTCTTACATATTTTTTTTTCTGCTGTTAGCTGCTCTAACAGCATGCAAAATGTCTTTCAGGAGCTCCTGCCCATCTCTGATTGATTGCAGAAAAGAGTCTTTTCAGATGCTTCCCCAGGCTTCATCTCCATATTCTTCTTTTCCTCCCAAAGCTTATCCTTCGGGCATTTGTACTCTGAAGGAGAAAGAAGCAATCTCCCTGGCAGGCAGAGTTCTGGGAGACCACAAAGTCTTATTTGTGCATGCAGGATTTGTYTCCTTGTTCCCCATGAAATGGTAGAACTCTTGCACATCTTCAGCTGTATWTATAAGCACCCAGATTAGTTCTGCATTAATAAGTTGGGTTCTCAACCACTTCTTAAACTAAAGGGAGACTGGCTGTTTTAAAAGCTCAGCAGAAGAATACCTTTTAGACCAAGTAGCTTTTTAAAATTAAAAAAAGTTATCTTAATTTCATTTTTTTCAGTAGAGGATATGTGGGTGTGGATGTTACACTGTGGAATTTCTGTGGCAGCCCTTGAAAATAACTGGAAATTCTGTTCTTTGAAGCACRGCTCATTACTCAGCCCCCTTCTGTGTTTCTGTGCCTGGCAAATGCAGATATGGTGGGCGTTGGGATGTGCTCTAATGCTGGATTCCCYACAGCACAACCACAGGGAAAGGCAAACAATGATCCAACAGTGCAATGGAGTCCCTGGCAGAAAAGCAAAGTATAAATATATCTACACTTCATACCATGGCTGTAATGTGTCCTGATCTATCAGCATGAGTTCTATTCTTTTCTAGGCTGGTATTTCGAATAGCTCATTTCACAACTGTCTTTATCTCTGAGTTTTTATGAAGCTGCAACATGTACACAGCTTATGCTTACCATTTACATTTTTCTATACCCATATGAGCCTGCTGAATTCTCCAAAGAATATCACATTTCAATGCACTTGCACTGCTATTCTGTTACCTCTGAAGACCAGGCTGTTTTTTTACAGCAAGCCCCAGTTTGAATTGGTAATGTGAGCTTGCTGTGTAATTCCCTGACTCCTCTGCAGTGACAGCCCTAATGCCTTTTTATAATCCCGCATCTTTTACCAGTGCCCCTGCAAATTTATTCCACATTTCTGAGAGCAARCCTTTTCCCTTTTCTCATATTTATGTGTATTATATTCCTGGGTCCCTTTATCTTGTAAAAGTCATGTTTTCAAACCTAATATTGGCTCTTTGTTTCCAGCAGCTATAATAAACCAAATCCATAATAAGAGTGTAATAGCAGGGCAAGAATGTGTCTGTGCCTAACTTGCTCAGACCTGCTCTCCCTGCTCCCTTGAAAAAAGCAATATTTTCTTCTTTACATTCTCTTTGACTCCAGAACTATCAGGAAATTTCAAACTCCCTTCTCTGCCCCTCATGCTGATGGAGGCTGCACTTTCCTGGAGACTGAAGCCACAGGTCCAGGCTAACACTGAACCATACCTCTCCCTTGATAGGGAGGCAGTATCTCAAGCATTGGTTTAGATAAATCTTTATCTCAAAACAGCCCTACTCATTTATCTCTGCAACAGCTGATATTAACACAATTATTTGAAATGTAGGTATTATTACAGCTGCAAGATTAAACTTAATRTCCTAGCTGCTACAAGGACTACCCTAAAAGCACTTCACATCAAGAATTCTGTGAATGATATTTAAGATTACACATGATATTCTAAATCTGAACTCATAACAAGCTGAATGGCTGAACTAACACTTAGCCTCTTACTCCTAAAAATATTTAATCATGTCATATATAGCTTAGTGAGGCATTAATTACTTCACTCACTTGGAACTGATCCATAAGTCTGTGGAGTTCACAGGTATGTTGGGTAATGGAACCTCTTTAAATTCCCAAGGACAAAGTGGAATGTATAATTTTGTCTTCTCATTAACGTGTTATGTATGCCTTACATACAGCATGAGATCTGTGCTGAAGAGAGAACTAAAARTAGAAATGCCCTGAGCTCATCACTAAACATGCAAAGTTCACTGGATGGCTGTAAAAATGTCGTTGAAATGTGTGTGGTAACTTGTCGTTGAAATGTCTGTGCTACAGCCACTCATTGGGAATCTCTCTTCAGTCTTCAAACTGATATATTCAGTAAGTCCCATCTATGTAACTAAACCCACTGCCACAGTTTCATGTTCCAGATATTGTAATTATGCAGCCAGATTTTCCTTTTCCATCACCAAGTGTGAAATTTATCTTTTTTTCCCTTTGGTATCTGTGACTTAAGCCACAAGTCCTGCTTGCACTCCTCTCCCAGAATATGTCCCCAGTGCTGTATTTCTAGAGTGAACTTTGGTATAAATCTTCCTGATAGTTACCAATCCTGATTTAAAGTCTTCTGCCAAGTTCTGGGGCACATCATCAGTCTTTCACAACAATTTCTAATCTTTAAACACTCTTCTGTCAGAGTGACATGCTGACTGATGCAAAAAAATACCATTGCAGGAGTGCAATAGTCTGATTCTTATTTGCATATACCAGAACATTCTCATTTTCTTTTYATGGTTATTCAATGGACTATCTTCAGTGGTTTACTGCCTGCTGGGTAATGGCTCCTTTCTAATCAATTCTAGATTATTATTCTCCATATTTACTCCTATCTTCCTTTACAGCCCTTTTAAACCAAAATCAATTTCACTTTTGCCTCAAATAGCCCKCCTGGCTGTGCAAGCACAGATCCTTGAACTCCATCCCTGGAATCTAAATTAAAGCCTGCCCCACATTAATCCTGGGCTTAAGCAGAGAAACACACACAGGTTCAGCTTTGCTGWGATCCTGGCCAAGGCAGGGTAACTATCCCCAGTTCAGATCCCAGTGCTATGTCTGTACTCTGAAGCACAGGTTTCTGTTCCAAGCATCCCAAATCTGCATTCATAGCCAGCATAAAGCCATCCCCAGGTGCTGAGAGATGAGTTGTGGGTGCCTGATGCTCCCACAGAGTGGCCACRTTTTTGTGTCAACAAGAAAAGGCAAATTTATCCCTAAAACCCAATAGAAACATTATCAAAGACTAATTCATACCCAAGGTGGTACTTCACAAACATAATCTGTCTCAACTCTTGGCTTTTGTGTTTATGGCTCTCTCAGCACAAGGTTATAGTTACATTCTAATGCAGTCTCTAATTTWCCTAGGGATTCTCAGTGGTGCAGCATGGCAAAGTATGACACTTGAGTGAGTTGCWGTCCCATCAGAAAGCAGCACTTTTTTGGAGGGTGCAAGTCTTTGGATGAAATGGGAGAAAAAGCGAAACAGCTGGGCTGTAGATGCTAACAATCGGGAGCTCCTGGATGTCTCAGTGCTGGAGTTAGTTCCAAATGAAAGCCACTTTCTTCTCTGCAGTAGGGGAGTTAAAAGAACCAGCAGGTGAGCAAAAACAACACTGCTGTAATGAAAAATGGAAGAGATAGTCTTGACACCAAAGCCAATGTGGGGAGAAATAAGGCAGATTTCAGATAAAGAACAGGGAGGAGGGAGAAAATGAAGAAAGCCAAATTTCAGAGGTCTAAGAGAATTAGTAGCAGAAATATTCCTTATGTGTATGCAAGTAAATCCTTTTCTTTTCCTCCATCAGCAATTTATTGTCATAAATTAGGGGAAGTGGTTGATAACATTTAGAAGTGCAGATACTTGATATCCCCAGTTCTTTTCCTGGCCAGGCATAAAGCTGAATGCATCTGGAGACAATGAAGAGGTGAACTGGCCTAAAGTGAGGAAAGATTTAATGCTGACCTCCCACCTAAGGGCCTGTGATTATGAGRAATTTTTTGTTCTTCTGTCTTTATGTTCTCTCCTAAGTGTTYACACCATGCACCAGATTCCCCTTAGTTTAGATATGCCCCTTAACATTACTAAATCAGCATAATTTCATTTTAGTGCTTCAGTTTAATGGATTCTTTTTTTAAATCTTTGTAATGAAAGTTTACAAATAATATGTGGGAGGAGTGCTYTGCAGAAGAGAAAAGCAGACTGAAGCCTATTTTTTTAGAAGTGTGGTGCAGTAATAAATTCATGTGTATAAAACTGGAGAGATCATCTCTCTAAGGAGAGGTTCTGTGCTTAGTTAGACAATATCTTTTGAGGCAGCCASCAGGTTTTCATTAAAAAAGAAGAAGAATGTGGGAAGATAAACCCAGGTTAGTGGTGCTTAGGTGAGTGCCTGTTTGTTTAAGCTTCTTCTTATGTTATGGTTCTTTGGAGAGGAAGAGGGGTCATATTTAAGAATAAGAAACTATTTGAGTGTACCCCTCAGTGTAGAAGGCTTTCATTTCTGCCTTCTCTGTAGGAATTCTTTTTTAGAATGGCTGGATGTCAGCTTACATCTGAGGAAAGGACAGGGAAAATAAAAATGATGGAAAAAGAAAATCAGAAATTAGGGAAGGAAATAGTGGAAGTGGAGGGAAAAAAAACCCCATAAAACTATTTTAAATAGAAAAACAACCAAAAAAAAAAAAAAAAAAAAAAAAAAAAAAAAAGACAAGAAAAGGGAGAAAGGGAGATCAGTTTCCCAGGATTAGGAGAGAGTGCCTCATCCTGTTTGCAGGTCACACTGTCCCCATTAACACCCCAATATCAGTCAGGTTATAAAGACAACATCAGCTGACACCCTTCTTTTGTACCTCAAAGGTAACAGCCTTCAGAAGGTTGCAGCTCTTGTTTTGTTGAGAAGTTTCCATTCCAGTGCCTGGCAGATTTTTGGCCTCTTGAGTTGCTGGGAGCCAAGTGTTGACCCTCGTGCTCCCAAGTGTGTTGTGTACAGCCAAGTGCTGTTGTTKCCCAGATGAGAAGAGTTCTGGAAAACCAGAGAATAAAATACTACAGTAAAATATTGTGCCTCCACACATGGTTAATAAATCATGTTTTATAGGGTGATTTTTCTGTGTATCTGAAAAGCACCATATATTTATAACAGCAATGGTGCTGAGAAAGGTTAAATGTGTCACAGCTAAAGAAAACGCATTAAAAAACTGATATTGCTGCAAGGGCAAGTGATTTTTTTTCCAAGAAACCAAAACCAAACTAAGGTCTTGAAAAATGAGCAGGGCTCTCACAGTTTTGTCCCCAGGTGGCACAAATAAATTTAAAGAGRAGCAGAAATACTGTTTCAGATGTGGMTAYACAACAGTRGGTTGGGTTGGCTGSTTCTCAGACCATCACAGCAGTRGTAACCACTCYGTTTTACYATTCCTAAGCCAAACTCTTCAGATWAATGTAAAGATGGAGGACTGRGTTTCCACTACTTAGRCAGGCCCCTCTTTGCACAAATTATGGTGCAGTTAGGATTAAAAGAATTGTAAACAAGTCTTCAAGCAAAATGCTCAAACACCTCGYTCACCCATTTTCTACTGATAACAAAGTCAAAGCTGATGCTCTAAAGCAATTTAACAGCGCTGGAAAATCCAGCATGCAGAGGTGTTTTACCACCCCACAATATTTCTTGCTCCATGGATGTGTTGGCAGTGATCACATCCCAGAGYCAGCTGCAGCTCTCACAGAAATGGATACAGCAGCCTTGAGGTCACAACTTTCCAGCAGGCTTGGAAAACTGCTCACGGGAAGTTGGGTGGTTTGAGGGTTTTTTTTTTTTAAGGAAAAGAGATGCTGTGTCTTTTTAAGAAAAGGGATCATCTGGAAACAAATGAATTCCTCTAAATGCAGAGGAGCCACTGAGGAAGGTTATGGACAATTGCTCACCGATACTGAGCCCACTCCCCCAAATAAGCAATGCTGGAAAACTGGTAACAATAGATGAGGAGAAGACTGAGATACTGAACGACTTTTTGATCTGTTTTCAGTGAGAGCCTCTCTTTCCACAGCCCTCAAGTGGATGGACAGCRGGATGGGGACTGGGAAAGCAARGAGTTTTTACCTGACAAAGTRCAGATCAGGTTTSCTTGACTCAGAGAAAASAAAGAGGAGAAGGCAGTGGTTATTGCTGARCTGATTGGAATTACTTCCTAAGTCYCMTACATGAGAGAATGAGTGTTTCCCATGGCTGCAACACTCTGGTGCAATGCTTTCCAGAAACAGRGAGGTATTCATGACTCTTCCCAGCAAAATCTGGTGTTCCAGGCTTTGCACCTGTGTATTCCAACAAAATGCCCAATCTGCTTTTCCCATGAATTCATATGTCCCTGGATCTCTTGGGAAGAAAGTGCAAGCTAAACACACCAGCCCTGTGACTGGAAAACACAGTATTTCAAATTCTCTTACACAGGTAAGAAACAGTCATGGATTTTGTTTAGTCCTCTGGGGATTGCTTTTCCAGTGTTGAACGTGGCAGTCCATAACTTCTGCACTCATCATCTGATGGATGACGCGCTTAGAGAGAAATGAACTTGAAAGCTTTGCACAGAACTTCAGCATTTTTCATTGCATGTCATCTCACAGTCACCATTGCCTGTTAAAATCCTTTGCATTCCTTTTTCTGCAGAAAGTTTCCAAAGGATTCAACTTTCTGAAGCCACAACAGGCACTGCAGAATAACCAGTGTTTCAGGGGCCCTTTGCATTTTTGTTACATTGCAGTTATATTTCATAATTAACCAAGAAAAAAGGCCAAAAAATTGTTATCACTGCTTATGAGCATCCACATTATATTCTTCTGAATAAACATCCTATTGGCACCAGCAAGAAAAATTCTTCGCTGCAAAAACTTCAGATCAGAACAAAAATATTTAATTTTTATCTTGGCAAGGTGGTGATTGAACTGTCCCCCACAAACCTCTGCACAGATTTTTAAAAACACCTCAGAGCAACAATATTGTGATGGTGAGAATTATGCCARTCCCAAACAGTTGTGTGGCCTGGGTGGGATATTCCCACTTTATAGACAGGATTTCCTGTGATCTATGGAGGCAGGGCTATTGTCCTGTGAAAAACTGCAGTTTGGTGAGAAGGAGAGGTAGAGATTATTAAGTGCTACATTTGAATTACCATATAAAATATTGCCAAAGGTATCGTAGATTACATCTCCAAAACTGCTTTCAGTAGTGGGGTGAACCTGCAAGACAGAGGATTTCATCTTTGCACAATACACAAGATACTTCTGAGACTCTCAGAAGAAAAACTGTGAAACATTTCATCTGCCACARATAAAAAAACTTGGAAGAAGCTGGGAAGAAAGAAAAAATTACCTCCTGAGGGTGAAAGGGATGGTTAAAGATGGCTTTTCTCAGTGTCAGTCTGAAAAGTATACTGAATCTAAAGCAGGACTGCTCCAAATAATTCCCCCACAGTCCAGCAGAGGGAGGAACACCATTGAGGTGTCAGTAGCCAAAACGATAGCAAAATTTAACTTTAGCCTAGGAAACCTCCCATTATTTCACCAGCTGTTTTAAGAGTATCTTTTATTACTCATGCTTTGTATGAGGGTCCTTTTTTTTTTTTTTTTTTTTTTTTTTTTNTTAAGAATCCTTGTTGAGAACATGTTTGCTTTCAGGATGCTGAAGGCTGTTTTGGAAATGGCTGCTCTAAATTGTCTCGGGTGGAACAGAACACAGCTTCCTTCTGGCATAGGGGTRAGCAGCTTTAAGAGGCTCATATTTCTCTTARTGCAGCTGGACAGGCTTCCTTTCAGCAGCAACAGACTTGAAAAAACGCTTTTGCTATATCATCTCATTTTATACTCGGAGATTGCTTTTAAAAAAGTAGAAACCAGTGGGCAATTCAGAAGGAAAAGTCTAAAACTCTGGGGTGCAAAAGCATTTGACACCAGTGCTGGGTATTTGTGAGGTTTTCCTTTGGCATGCCCCAATGGAAGGATGAGAAGCAATGGACACAAACTGAAATACAGGAAATCCCAATGAAACACAAGAAAAAGCTTTTTTTACCACAATGGTGGCCAGAAGCTGGGACAGGATGCCCAGATGGTGGAGTCTCCATCCTCAGATATTCAGAAACAGCCCTTTACAACMCACTCGAGGTGACCTGCTCTGAACAGGGGCTGGAGACTTCCAGAAGTGCCTTCACGCCCTGGTGGTGTTGCAGGGCCGGGGTGACAATGGTCAGCCTGGCCCCACATGTCCCAGGCTCACTCCCAGGGAATTTTCTAAGGCACTGATGGACATTGGCCTTTTTAGAGCTTTCCTGTGACAGCTGCTAGACAAGGGTTGAAGCCAAACCTTGCCCCAGAGCAGCACATTTTGTACCACCTTGTGTAGGTCTTTAATGCAGCTGTTTTGGCTCATTTAATTCTACCTTCAAGATGAGTCAAAGCTGGAAGTTGGGACGAATTCTAGATTAGGATGTCTCTGAAAACCAAAAGAAAACTCAGAATGCTTTATGATCTTATTCTGTCGGCCAGCAGAGGGAGGAACGAGAGAGAAAATGGAAAGTCATTCTTGATTCTCTGAGGATGAACAGCAATTCTCTATCATATATACACAAAAACTGGTGCCAAACTTCTGGGGCCAAACTTCTTCTGTCAGAGCTATTGAAATGGATAAAACCACATGAGATTTAGTTATTCTTTTGCATACTGTAACCACACTGAACATCCTGCTATGTCGCTAATGTCCAGGGTGGGATCCAGCAGTAATCTGTCCTGGCAGCTGACCTTGCACTCTGGAAAAATGGACTCAGCACAGTTTTCCATACACCTAGAGCTGCATTTGTTGCATTAGGTCTGGGTTTTGTTTAAACCTTTTCCCCACCAACAAGACTGTAAAGTGGTCAAGAGTGTCCCAGCCATTCACGAGAATTGTCTCTGATACAAAGGGAGAGAAAGCACTCTCAGGTGTTTCCTTCCAGCAGCTATCCYTGCACGGGGGAGAAGATCAGCCCCTCACCCCAAATTTTCATTGCTTTCAACAYAGAGGGAAGGAATGCTGATCCTCCCCCCTCTGAAGCCCTCCCATGTGACAAAATGAGGAGCTGGTGYGTGCCCTGCTCATGTGCAATTAAAAACAAATTACCCAACAAAAGCTGACTTTGCAGGGCGTGCTCTAGCACAAGCATCACTTCTAACAGAGTGGCATCTGGATGCTGCTTTTTTATATAACTGCATAAATGATGCATTTCATGCTGAAAGTTAGTGATGGGCAAATACAGGAAAGTAAGTTATAGTTCAGCCTAAAATTAGATCATCCTTGTCTGTGTCCAGTTTCAAGTCATCCACTTGGCTCTGGCCTGATTAAGCTCCCAACTAAAAAGGGTGCAGGTTTGKGCTGCTCCAAAGCTGTTCTGTCATTAAACTGCATGAGCTGCACCAGACATCTCCAACAGTCCCTCATCTTCTCCAGAACTCCATGGTGGTAGTTTTGATAGAGTTCTGCTCTCACAATAATATTTCCAGAAGAGCATAAATGGTGTTGAGTCCCAAATGCAATTTTCAGAGTGAATGTATGGCACATAAAACCACTCAATCAGCCCTCAGTGGCGCAGTTTTCTATGTATAACTGCCTCAGAAACAGCCCTTTGGAAAAATTTTGCTAAGATTTGAGCCTGGCTTTTSATTGAGATGCCTGTGAAACTTCTGTCTGAGGTTTGTAACTTGTTATGCTCATTGCGTTACTTCTACAAAATCTTTTCTAGACATGAAAACTGTACACCTTCTGCAAGACTTTCAGTAGAAAAATGGGAAAGGAAAACATGTTAGAGATTCTCTCTCCTTATTTTGTTATTTTAATGTGTCAGATTCCCCCCTGCTGAATTTCATGGCAAATGAAGAAACATGTTGCATCGAGTTAAGAACTGCAGCACAATCAAGCATGGAGAATATTCTTCTCAAAGATTAAATCAGACCTTAAATAAACACCGAGACGTGTCCACGTGGTGGCAGCAGAGGAGGAAAGTGAGGAATAGCTACAGGAAGCCCGAAGACAAACATTAGTAACCGGAGCCGAAGCGTTTTTTAGTTACGTGCACACCCCAAAAGCACGGTCTTTCAAAATTAATGCAGTGAAGCAAGGTGCCAAGCATCTCTGAATGCCCGAATCCAGCCGGAAGAGTGAGATCTGGACACCATTGCAATAAACAAGCACATCTTCACCYGGCACTATTCGGGAGGGAAGCTGCCCTGAAGAGGGAAAGCAGATGTCAGAGTTTGCAGAACATTGTGCCACCAGCCATAAAAACATTTACCGAGAGGGTGGAGAGGCACTGGAACAGGTTGCCCAGGGAAGCTGTGGATGCCCAATGTCTGGAACTGTTCAAGGCCAGCTTGGATGGGGTTTTGAGCAACCTGGTCGAGTGGAAAATGTCCCTGCCCACGGCWGAGGGRCTGGAACAAGATGGARCTTTAAGGTTCCCTCTAAAACCGTTCTGTGACTCTGATTTTCCCTCCTGCACCTCACAGATTCTCCCAGCAGCACCTGGAATCGGGGCACAGATCTCAGCTGGAAACTGAGCAGCAAGGGCAGGCAAAGGGCAGCAAGGATGCCAGGGTGTCCCTCTGCASCCAGAGGCACAGGCACAGCGAGGTGTGCAGCCTGCCACGTGTATCAGCAGTGTGACATTGCCCCCAAGGAGCCTCTGCTGTCACTTGTAGCTCTGGGAAATAAAAATCTCAACTTTAAGGAAACCTGCAGCTCTCTTGCTTCTTGTCGAGTGGGATGGAAGAGATGATGGGGGAAGAAAAAATGTGCAGGGATCTGCTTGGGTTCACAGTCTCACGTGGAGACCACAGGACAAGGGTGGTCCAGGCTGAACCCAAACTGTCCAGCATCCCCCACACARCAGGCTGGCACAGCAGAGATTCCCCCGCTCCTCACCACACACACTCATCTTCTCTCTCCCAGGAAAACTCATTCAGCTGTCACAGTTCAGGAATAAAGAAAAATGAGCTTAATAAAAAGGGAGGTGTACAAGAAAAACCCTCAAGCAATTAAATCATGGTTTTCCAGTCTGAGGAATACGTGGTATAACTGAGTCTGTTGTATCTTTTAAAAAGTTACCATCTCTGCTTTGCGTTTTGCAAAGCYGGGTGAGTGCATTCTTCCTTCTGCCTCACCACTCAGAAAACCTCCCACAGATAAACAAAGCTCCCAGCAGTCCCCAGATTTTTAACAGGTACTGGATATTTCCAGCCAGGTCACCTGGGAGCAGATCTCCCAGGGAGTTACAAGGGAGTGAAAGGATACAGCACACTTTTGCTAACTTCCATGCTTTTCCCTTGGAGGAGAAGAATGTGCTGCATTGCACCTCAGCTAGGGAAAAGAGGAAGGTGCTGCTCAGGCTTTTCAGAGGTGCTGTATTTCCTGAGCAATTGCTGAGGGAAGAGAGGGACATTTACAAAATAATTCAGGCCAGGAGCYTGCCTTTATAATTTCCTATAGTGAGCAGACACCTACCCATAACACACCGATTTCCAGACTCAAAGTGCTTGTACATAAATGGGGGTGACACAGGGTGATAGCATTTCTATAAAATGCCTCAGACAAGGMAGAGAAAAGACCTGGAGCTTCAATCTGTGCTTTGGAACCACCTGGGAGAAGCACAACAAGGCTGGACATACYTTAGTACAGCATAAGTCAATTAACATCCCTATCACTGAGTGCTGTGAATTTTAAAAGGCATTTTGAAGAGAAGAGAAACCCGTTCCTCCCAGCTCTGCTGAAGCCCCAGCTGATTTCTACSTTATATAATCACCTTTTTCAACAGACTGGATGTAATTTAGTATTTATTAAGTCAGAAACCACTGTTGTCTCCAAAACTGCACACTGAAATTATTTATGTTACCCTCAATGTGCATGAATTTCMAGACCTGTTAGTCAGCAATAGATTTTTGCTGGGTTTTTCTTTACAGAAATATGGCATTTAATAGGTTCATTCAGGACTAGCAGCCAAGCAGCTGTGAGTTCCTCTTGAGCAGGCAGGCCCAGCCARTTTCAAAATGGATTGTTCTGTGAAGGAAGCAGAGCACTTCCCAGATCACAGGAATGGTTTACTGGCCCAAGTCTCATATAAAATAGTCTCTTGGTGAGGAGCTGAACARTTTTAAAAGGTGTCAGAGAAACCATTAGGCAATAAAAATTCACAGAGCAATTTTGCCAGAGAAAAAGCATAAATAAAGAGAGTTTCTCTCGCAKACTTTCTCGTGAGTCAGCTGTGTGCAAAGAGATGTGCCCCAGCTAGATAGGAGCTGAAGGCTATTAAAAAGTTTGGCTGCCTGTGTCAAACCTTCAGCTTCTACTCATGCACTTTAATCAGAAAAGCAGCAATTACATAAASAGTGCCACTAAATTAAGAGAGTGCAGCCAGCACAGATCAAATGCTGTTCAGCTCTTGAGAAGGAAATCCCAACTGATCCTTGCTGGTGTGTGAGTGCATTCATTCTGCAGCCAAAGAAAATACAAACACAAAGAGCTGGCTCTTGCAAGGAAATGCTAAAACACAGCTTCCAGCCAGTGCAGGCTATTTAGCTTCAAGTATATACTGATCTGCTTTTGAGTTTGCAAGGTTTTAGTTGTGCTAAATTACAGATTCTTCTTGGAGGCCTCTCAGTCCATATATAAATGTGACAGGCTACCTAAAGCGTGAAAAGGAAGAAATCTGAGCCCAAGCATTAAGCACAAGCTATTCTGGAGAGAAAGTAATCAAAATTTCACACCACTCATCTTAATCCAGCACTTGCTAAAATTTTAAAAACCCCTGCTTATAAAACCAGCAGCTTGTAGTTTCTTGCTAAGCTACTTTTTAAGCAAAGAGAAAAAAAATCCACAAAGCGAGAAAAATGAATCAGGAGAACATCTCCATTGCAATTAAGCAGAACATCCCTCTTTGATAGGACAGTCAGCTTTGTGCAGTAACTGCAAAGAGAACATTTCTGGCAGCATCAAGWTGGCTACTTGTGAAACTGTGACGAGTAGTCTATTTGGGATTTCATAGTCCCATTTCTTGTGCCATAAAAAAGTCACATGCAGCATTCAAGCAAATCTAACTAACRCCAGGGAGAAGCCTGGCATTCATCTCTCACAACTTTAATGCCCAACCCCAGAAAGCCATCGGAGCTTGAACTGCAGCTTGGGCTGGTGGAGGATTTGGTGGTCAGSCTTCTGGTCACCTTCTCCTGATTGTGAATTCCTTTGTTGACACTACAATCTCCTGGCATAGCAGAGTTACAGCTGATGCAGCAAACCCTATCTGTGCCYTCTTTAAGCAGAAAAACATCAGTGCTGTGGGATTTGTGCATGAGGTATTTCTGAAGGGATGAATCAGGAATAACATGTGCAATGTGGTAAAGCTGCTGTCCTGCAGTGAAGAGCTATTCAGGGGGAAAAAAAAATAAAAGAAGCAACGTTGTGTAGATTAATTTATGATCTACCTTTGTTTCAAACAAGTCTAGAATTAGAGAAGGGAGCTCATTAGAGTCCACACCTATGGGAATTACTTGTCACATTTTAATTATGCAACTCTCCTTTCTCACAACATCTATGCCTCCTTCTTCAGTAGTGCAGTGCCTCTTCCTTCAAAAGATGTAAATAATTCTTGGTTCTGCTGCTCCCTTTCTCTCTGAGGTATATTTATAATATAAGAGCCAGACTCACTTGTAAAAAGGTGGAGAGGGAAAACTCCTCTGCTCAAAGTGCTGCACCTCACCCTGGGT
This sequence comes from Malurus melanocephalus, assembly GCF_030028575.1. Lineage (NCBI taxonomy): Eukaryota > Metazoa > Chordata > Aves > Passeriformes > Maluridae > Malurus > Malurus melanocephalus. The sequence continues at coordinate 3,802,064 of NW_026623254.1, forward strand.
TGTGTGGGATTCTTCTCTTWCCAAATGCCTCTGCATCAAACAGATGGTCCAAAAGGAGACGTGCAACAGATCCTGAGGGACAAAATAAACAGCAGATACCCTACATGTACCTCAGTTCTGGCTCTGCACTGGAAATCCAAATTATTTTACATGATGAAACTTTCCTTCCCATGTCAGTAGTCGGGAAGGAAAACAGGTACCCTTGTACCTGGCTGCCCATTTCCAGGTCAGAAAAGAAAAAATATTCAGAGGAGAATTAACTGCTGTCCTCCAGCTGTGCCAGGAGCTCTTCCCCCAGTGAAATTTAAGGTATGAAGTGCCCTGTGGCAGATCATGGGGTTCTGTTGCCACCTCAAGCCTGCCCAAGAGCCTGGTTTCACCCTGCAGCTCTGTCCATGTCCCCAGGCACGGGCAGGACCATGTCTAGGATGAGGCTGTTACTTCAATAAGCAGCACATCCTCTTCCCACGCATAAAAAGTTGTGACTGGCACATCAGGARCAGCTTTCCTTGTTCCTAGCTCCTTGCCACCAGAAGCAGGCATGGTAGCCCATCCTGCCCTCACTTCTTGGAAGGTTTCAGTCAGGATGTTATTCCCTGAATGCCACACACATTTTCACAACAGGAACCCCCCCGGTCTGTGATACAGCTCTAAATTACAAACACGGAGCTGCTCTATTTGCACAGCTGAAGACACATTGGGGAAATCACATCTTTAAGCCAAAACCCCAACACATTTGTTGTCATGATGGCAGAGCAGTTTTTTAAAGTTGGTTATAACACGACAAGTCAGTCATCAGCAACAGCAGCCTGACAAAATACTGCAATKTACAGCTCTGCTAGTTCAGGGGAACTATTATTTTTGTAAGGATTGACTGATGTTTTCTGAAATCTGCTAAAATACRAGGTTTTCTTTCCAAAAGCAGCATGGGATGGGGATAGGAGGAAGGATTTCTTTTCAGCAACAAAGACACTAGTATTTGGTACATCTAATAAACCAAAATTTACCCACATGATCTTTTAGCTATTGCACCAGAATGCCCTGGTGTAAGGGCAGGCTGCAGCTCTTCAGCTATTTAGAGCAGATGRTTGCCAGGTTCATGTTGCTTTATCACACACACTCCTGTGTTTTTATTTCAATATTTAAGTGGACTGTGATGAGCAGCACAGAGATGGAAAAGAGCTTGCTAKCTTCTGTTTAAAGAATGGATGTGTATCCAGCACACAGTAGTRCAGAAACCAGAGGAGATGGACGCAGGCAGAGGTTTCCTGGCCTGTAATTCATTGATACATGTAGATAGGGTTGAGAATTAAAATCCTTCTTCACAAATACACTTCACTTTAAAGTCTAGTTTATAGCTATCGTTAACTTTAAGTCAGACACCACACTTCCCTCCCTTTAGAAGGTAAATCTAAACCCTTCCAGTCAAAGCAGAAACAACATTTTGGCAACTGGGATCACATCAGTATGGCCTCTCTAATGTGAGAGAAAGACGAGGAGCTTGGCGTGGATAAATCTCTCTGAAACCTGACAGCATATTTACAGTGGATAAGCCATCACACCAAGTTCCAGATCACTTGCTTTCCATCAAGAGAACTGCAGCCAAAGCAGAGCAGTCCATCTCAGCTCCCCRTGCTGCTGCAGCAGCTGCTTCCCTCTGGTAAATCAGATTATCCCAGAGRAGCAGGGCTACTGATTCTGTTTTGACAGATGAGCACCAGTTGTGTCCAGGGCACTCAAAGTGTGAAGGGTAATATTTCACTTTTCAGGAACTGAATCAGTATCAGCACTACAAAACCACATGGCTTACTGCAGTAAAAAAAGGATTTCTGAAACAGGGTGCTCAAGTTTGTACTTCCAAAGAGGGAGGGTTTGGAGGGAAGTGAACCTATTCACAGGCGTTTACCCAGTACACACAACCTCTTTATTGAGGAAAAACACCCAAAAGTCCCAGGCTGCAATACTGACAGGCTGCAATACTGACAGGCTGCAATACTGACCAGCTTGTCAAACAAACAAACAGATGTGTGGCCACCAAAAATCTCCCTGAAAAAGGAAAATGAGAGGGAGAAAGCCAGAGTTTGGCACAGGGGCTGGTCAGACAGGATGGAGACTGGCTCCGTGCATCCCACTTCTCCTGGCAAAGGGCCAGGGCTGTCCTGAGCAAGGGGGTGTCACAGCTCTCTGCAATTTGCAGATGGGGCAGAAGTTTCTCCTCCTCCCAGACACTAAGATGTCCCAAGGAGATGCTGGCACCACGAGGTTATCTGACCATGCTGCTGAGCAGCAGGGCTGACCTGGGCCAGGAGCCCTGGGCATTGAGACACTGTGAGAGTGATCACATCTCCCTTGGGTTCAGTGCCCTTTGCTTAACCTCACCCTTGGCTTTGCCTTTACCAAAGTTTCCCAGCTTCCCAAGAGAAGAGACAGCCCRGCTCCTGGGTGGGAAATGTTTCACATGCTGCAGGTAGCATTTAGGGAGCAGGGAAATCTCTCCTGGCACCGCTCCCAGTCCAAACCATCACTGCCCTCCATCAGTCACAGGTGCTCTTCTGTGTCACACTAAGCAGAGCTGCTKCCAGCTCCTGTCACTGCCCTTCCTGTTTAACATCTCCCACCACCTGCAAGCAGGTTATGTTGGAAAGCAAATTCCCATCAACACCAGGTACAATTTCCTGCTCTTGCTCCTGTGAGCTCGCTGCTTTTCTTGCTTCAGAGATGAGCTCGCTGCCTCATCTCTCCATCCTACCAAACATCCCACATSAACACTGCAGAACAGATGAGACAGAGCTTTAATAATGTATACATTCCCTCGCTGTACTTACTGGATGCCTGAGAGCACTGTTTTAATGAGTCAGAACAGGCTTTCTCCTAATACCACAGCACAGTCAAACGAAACATATTTTGAAGGYTGTTTCTAAGAAGATGAGAGATGAGACCCTCCAAAGAAATGTGGATCCAGGGACTTGAGGGAAGACACACTCCTCAGACCAGTTTGACCCAGGACTTCACTCCTTGGGTGCAGAAGCCTCTCATTATCAGTGCACAGAAAGTTTTTGAAGGAATTTTCAATGGTGGAAATTGTGGAATTTTCCAACAGGTCATGGTGAAATCCATGTCCCTTACAGCCTCCTTATTCACGTGCTCTGTGCTCGTGCACTGGCTCTGTTTGGATCACATTTCCCCACTGCTCAACATTTTTCTTCATTTCTTCTCCTTTCCTTCTCCCAAGTCTTGCCCCAAGTTGCACATAGCAAACTGGAAAGAATAACTTCTCTCAGCACTGTCCAACCTTTGCACTTATATATATATATATATATATATATATATATATATATATATATTTAAAAACATAAATCTAAATTATATGCTGCAGCAAAACATTCATCTAACAAGAATATCCTGGGGTTTAAACAAAGGGTACAGGCAACTTAAAAGCTTTCTTTTAAATTGCAGCTCCTGCCATCTCTGACATTATTACTGGCACAGAGGTGCACATTACGTTAATGCTGTGCATACCASTCCTTATGGAGGAAAAAATAAAATAAGAACAGCTCTCCTGGGACCTGTCTGCTTATTTCTGGCTCCTTAACTTTAATGGTCCTAGTAGAGCTCTGACAGGTTGGGAAGACAGGTAGAGTAGGTGATCTTTGCTATTCTCTAGATCATGTCTGGCCTACACTTAGAGCTTAAAGTCACATTCCTAACTTTCACACTGCATTTTAACCAGATAATAGGAAGCAAGCCTGCCCAAAGTCTTGCTGTTCATTTCACTCCTAGGATCCAGTACTGCAAAAGAGACAGAGTGACCCTCCCAGCTCGCCCCCACACACACACAAACACCGGGTCTTATCATAAACATGAACCCTGGCATAGCTGAACATGCTGGGAGTCCAAATGGTACCTGATGCAATGGGTTTCTGCAGCTCCAGGAGTGCCAGGACCCTTCCCAGAGGAAACCCACACAAACCAAAGTGTGTGCACACAGCTTTCACAAGCAGGGGGTTGATATCCTTCCCATTTGGCAAAAAGTGTTTTCTTCCCCAGAACTGTTCTGTCTGACACCAGRCAAGGAAGAAGTAAAACAAATACCCTTTTTTTYTTTTCTGTCTAAAATCCCCCATAATTCAGACAACAAAAAGAGTCAACATTTCACTTTTAACATCTGCTGCCAAACAACACTCATGGCTTCAACCCTTACAACCTGACATCTCAGGGACACTTTTGAGAAGAGCAGTGGAGGTCCCAGTGCTCTTTGTGCTGTGCTGACACACAAAGTTTTGCTGCTGCTACAATGACCACAGGGAGCCCAGAGGCATGTCAGCCTCTCATTCCAGACCTCTGCCACCAWCATCAGGGTATCCCATAAAACAGAGATGAAGGTTCAACAGAAGCATGTTATTATTTATATTATTATTAATTAAATTATTATTGTTATTGTTGTTATTAATTAATGCCTAATATTATTTACCAGTTACACATCCAAGTCCATGCCCCATCCCTGCTGCCACCACTGCCAGCAGCACAGGATGCTTCACAGGAAGCTTTAATCTGCTGGAGGGCAGCTCTGGATGGATGCAGACCTGTGGGAGGCAGTGAGCCCATCTGTTTGCCAGGATTGRCAAGATGGCTCAGCAATGTCCCCTGTCTGGAGGCGAGCAGGATGTGGACAGGCTGGCAGCATGKCCTGGCTAAACAGCTCTCCACCGATTTTTCAGGGAGCCACATTCTGTGGGCAAAAATAATTTCCTGACTCTTTTCGGTCAAAATGGAATTTATAGTCTTTCCATTACAACAAATCTTCATTTTCCAAACTTAGTTACTTTGCAAAGTGTTTCCATCCACCACAGGTAACAGCAGCAAATTAAACAGCACCTAAATAACCTGTGACCCACAGCCACCAGCTTCCACTGATCACAAAAAGCRTGGAAAGGAACAAAACTGGAAGTGGAGAACATTTACTTTCCTCAGAAACCAGTAAAGTAAAGGATGAATATGGGAGGGGGAAATAAAGTTTAACAAAATAAATCCACTAAAATCTGGTCACTGGTAAAGCTGTTTCAGAGAAACCTACCGAGAACATTAAGGGCTGATGTCGAACACACATTCCTGCTTTCCCTCTTTTGGTGGTGCTCTGGGTCACATCATGGGAAGTGACCTTTTTAAAATGGGCTCCCTCTACCCCTTCTGTGTGCCCCAGGAAAAGGCACYATCATCTAAGGGGAGCACCCAAGCTCTCAAGTGAAAGTTAGCACAGATGGCTCAAGCTGTTTATTTTTCTGTTTCCCATTTCTGGTATCAGGTTCCAGACAGTTGTAATTAATTAATCAGAGGTCAGCTCCATGCTGAGGCAAATCATCCCTCCCAATAAGCTTCTGTTTTAAACAAACACAAGCCAACCCAAAAATGCGTTTATAGAATCAGTGGCGCCTCAGAGWTGTCTGGTGGCAGCACAAACTGCAGAGAGATGAGGACCACCAYCCATGTGGAGTGTCTGGGTGAGCACTGAATTAACTTGTTGCAGTTTTGGGTACATCAGAGCATGGGAGAGCACCTTGCAATGATCTCAGACAGTAGCTTGAGGCAAAGCACATTCGGCAAATGAASATTTTTGTAACAGCAGCACTGCTTTGTGGCTGTCATTGTGTAACCCCAGCAGGCAACCAAACCCCACCAGCAGGACAGAATTGGAAAAGGGAGAAAACTTGTGGGTTGAGATAAAGGCAGTTTAATAGGTAAAACAAATGCCATGCATGCAATCAAAACAAGGAATTCATTCACCTCTTCCCATGGGCAGGCAGGTGCTCAGCCATCCCAGGACAGCAGGGCTCCATCATGAGTAGCAGCTGCTTGGGAAGACAAACATCACTCCAAACATTCACCCCAGCTTTGTAGCTGAGCATGGTGCCAGCAGGGATGGGATATCCCTTGGGTCAGTTAGGATCAGCTGTCCTGGCTSTCTCCTCACAATTCCTTCCCCACAGGCTGGGCAGTGTAAGAAGCAGAAAAGGCTTTGACTCGGGGCAAGCCCTGCTCAGCAGTGACAAAACCGTCTATTACCAGCACCCTTTTCAGCATAAATCCAAAACACAGCCMCTCCCTTGATACTGTGAAGAAAATTAATTCTGCCCCAGCCCAAACCAGCACAGTGGCACATGCAGGGGGAGACCCAGAGTTGTATTTATCCATGGCTGCTGCCTTCCAGCTCACTTTGTGTTGGCCGTGCATACAACCCTGCAGAAAGGATTTTGAGGCCTCTGCATCYTACAGATTCATCAGTTCTGAAATACAGGGTCAGCTTTCTGACCTGCTACAAAAATCTCTAAGCACAGCATTCAGCTTATGCCTTGAAGTAGAAGCTGTTCAGGTACAGTTCAGCATGTCCAAGTAAATGCCAGGTTAATTAGGAGATGCTATTCCAATAATTCCAGCTGGAGTTTGATCAAAGCCTGGGCACTCTTGAAAGGAAAAGGTAAACCAACCACATCGCAAAGATAAACTTGTTCCCACAGTAATTTCCTCAAGCAGGCCCTGTAATATTGGAGAAAACAGAGATCTTAATATTGGGGTTTAAGTTCTGCTGGTTAAAGTGAAAACTTCCATGACTTTAATACACAAGTTCTACATGCCATCTACACAGGAAACTGTGCAAGCAGGCAGAGGAYGAGGGACAGGGGAAAGAAACTGAACTCTGAAGAGAGATCTGGRGGCCAAACACCGAGAACCTGCAGACAGGAGGTCTTGGAGCAACCTTTCCTGATGAGCCAAACTCAAACTTAAATGTTCATTGTCCACCTTTGAAAATGCTGACTTAGACAGAGAACTGTTGTGGCAGGTCCAGAGGACACCACAAGGGTGGTCAGAGGGCTCTGAGCAATGTGATTTTGCAAAAGGTGTCCCTACCCRTGGCAGGGGGTTGGAATGAGATGACCTTTAAGGTCACTTCCAGCCAAACCATTCCATGATTCTATGGTGCCTTTGCCTTTGTCACAAAGCTGATTAAGATGCAGAATGCCACGCTGTAGGCACGTTAGCATTTTATTACATGATTTTGTGGAATAGTCTGCATCATTTTCAGGAATTCCATAAAAACCAAAACTGGCTGCCATCACAGCCCTGTTTACTGGGGTGCAATTAGAGCAGGGCTRGGAGCACATTCCTTGGGGTGATGAGGGAAAGGAGAACGAACTTGCTGGAAACATGAAAGTTGTAGAGGTTTGATGAGGCTTTTAAACTTCCATCTTGAGGATTCCTCTGGCTGAACAGCTGGGAACATGATTCAGTACACTGGGAMACCAGCTGAAGTTCAAGATCTCATRCAAAGTGCAGAGACAGGTTCAGGGATCTCGGATCCAACATATTTGAGACGTTTTGAATTAGCTAAAATTTGGAGGGTTTTTTTTTGGTGAGGCCTTGTTTTGTTGTTGGGTTTGGGTTTTTTCCTTTAAGTATCCRTGTGTTTCTCCAAACAGACACAGCAGCCCTGGCAGCAGGAATTGAAAGTGAATACAGTAAAACAGGGATGTAATGAACTAAGAAAATACATTTAGTACTGACATGGCAAATGTTGCTGGTGGCCAYTTCATGTAGAAATGTTCATACTTACCCATGACAGAGGTTAACTCCCAGGCTGCAAATACAGAATGTTCATAAAAAGAGGGAAGGAAATGTTAAAAATTTTTAATAGGCTTTTTACTCCTTCCCACTCACCAGCTTTATGGAAAGTTAAAACCATTCTTACCTTTGTCAGCAGCCTTCATGTTTCCAGGTTGCTGACCTGAAAGGAAAGTGCTGTGTTACCCGAGGTACATAAATGCAGAGAGGTTTTGGAGTGYTCCAGGGAGGGGAGCCTGAGCCAAGAGGATTTTTGAGCCAGGCTGGAGGTGAATGGGAAAAGTRCCTCCTCATTTTCAGAGCTAGGGTTTGAAATTCACCTTGGAAATGCTAGTGTGCACATGAAAAAGCAAACAGATCTCTGCCAATGGCACTGCCAGTCTGATGCATTTTAATATGAGAAATTTAATTGCTGCAATTTACTTCTGAAGCCCAAGACGGGTGCCCAAGCAGATTGCTCATTTACACAGCAGTGAGGAGCACAGGTAAGAGAGAAGAAACGGGGGTGGGGGGAGATTATACATGGATTAAATTGCTCCAACAAGAAAGAAGAGGCAGACTGGACGCGTCTTTCCAAGCTCCAATTTTCTCTGATCTCAGGGATCAAAGTACTGATTTGCTTAATGGTGCCAGGGCAGCTCTGCTATTCACAAAGAAAACTGTCCACCCGTGTSACCAGCTGTGCCCCTGCCTGGAAACAAGAGAGGGAGGGAGGTTTCCTTTGGTCTTTGAGCTCAGAGCCCAATGATCTGCGTGGGTCTCTCAACAGCCTGAGCACAGGGACAGGGCAGGTCTGGATTCATGGAGCAGAACGCAAAAGAGCAGAGAGAGAGCAACAGCTAACACAGAATATCATTTTCACTGGTTTGGAGTGGGAGAGGAGTGCAGTAATTAGCTCATTACTTATGCAATCATCAATACTCGAGATCTGACACTGATCTCTTCATATTAATGGCCATTTCTCTTCAGAACAGATGGGTTAATTTTTTTAATGTAATAGCCAGACTTTAGGCTCTGCTTCTCCATCCTCATCCCCAAATCATAATAGACTTAATAAGTGATGTTTTCTGAGTAGAGCAAGTTGAGAGAAAGCCTTTCACAGCTGCTGCAGTGTTTCCTCCCCRTGAAGGAAGGTCACTGTCACTGCTGAGCCTCAAAATTTTATGGGACAGACAGGAGTGTCACCACAGAAGTCACCTGCATAAAAGACCAGAATGGGAYGTGAACCTTTTTCTCTTGAGAGCTGTAAGGCACAGTCTTTCAAAACACAGTGTCAGGAAAGATTTCCCTCTTTAAAAACCTCTCAACACAAAATCCTGACATCATTCAGCTTTGAGCCCTTGCATCAGGCTGCAGACATGGGCAGAAGGTAACTGGCTGTACTTGTAACCAGAACAGGGACCTGCTTTAAACAGCAAATAGTTACAGACACCCATTGTCACCACTAAAAGGCACTGGAGATGAGTGCCCACTCCTGGACTGCTCTGTCAGAAGGAATCCCAGCCCTTCTCCTTTGTGCGAGGCCCCACACAATGCTCACCAGCCTGCAGGACATCCACATCCTCTGGGGAATACAAGGATTGTCTCACATTGAGAGCTGCCACTGAAGAACTTTGCATCCATAACAATTCAAATTTCCAGTTTATGCTTTTTCTTCAGTGCACAGAAGATCCTCGTGCAGCTTCACTTCCCCAACAGCTCTTTAGTCAGGTGGGCACCTCCTCACGCTCAGCAGGGCTGTAGGAAAAGCTCCCCTCCCCTTGGCCCCCTCTCTTTGAGCTGCTGCCTTGTCTCTGGCACACAGCTTTGGACACACACAGCAATCTGTCCTCCTGCAAATAAAAATCTGGGGAAGAGCATCCTACACAGACTCACATGGTTCCAAGGCACAGCCATGCCATGATTTGGATGTCGTATCCAACAGGTTTGATTGCAAAAGTATCTCCAGGAAGGCAAAGGTATTAGGCCAGCTGACATAACTCCAAGTGTTATCAGAAATCCCTCCTGGAGCATGSAAGTGTGCCATGTAAAAATCCTGTTTTTGTCAGCAAAAGCAACTTGGTTAAGCTCCTCCATTTCTCTCACCCCAGCATTAATGTGAGCTTTCTCTCACTGAGTAACTCTTTGATTAGTCCAAAGGCTTCTCACACCATCCATTGGCCATGACAATTAGACAGATTTCTTTCAGTCCAGAAAGTCCAGGACTTCAAGGCAAATAATGGATTTTAATGGGGCTATAACTCTCCTGTGGCAGCTGCAGCACAAAGCAAAGAACAAAGTCACGATGCTGCATATTTAACAATTGGCTTTTATTTCCTAGGGATAGCTATCAAAATGTGAGCAAAGGCAGAAGGGACTCTAACGCCCATTAAAAAGAGAAAAGAAGAAAAAAAAATATCAAAGATAGGATACTGGTCCAAATCTATTTTGGTTGTATTATTCATTACTTCTGAAGTTAACCTTTCTTTTGGTTTAGAAGTCCATGGTATTGCCACATGAATGAAAATTGCTCTCTTACCCTAACTAGGCATGATAAGGGAGGAAGAAAGGGAAGGGGATGAAAGTGCCAGGAGATTTTTAGYGACACAGTTTAGCCCTGCTATTGTTGGCGCCTCAGCTGTGCCACGCTCAGGCTGCTCGGGGGTGAGAGCTTTGCCCAGAGGTGCCAGCTGTGTCTGCTGCCTGCTGGGAGCAGCTCTGGTACCCTCCAGCCTTCCTAAACCTGCGTGGGGAACTTGCCCAGCGTTCTGATACTGGGATTACGGAAAAGTCTTACAGAATGAGCTGCTGCTCTATCCTGTTCACCTGTTAAATCCTRTRAAACAATTTGGGAAAGGGCTCAGGCAGCAGATCATGTGACCAGGGAGCAGCCTGTGTGATTGACATGGCCCTGGCYYWYGTGTCAWGCTGTGATTGGTTAAACAGAGCCTGTAGACCMCACCTAACCAGAGATGTGATTGGATAAGAAGGTTTGTGGGCGGTGACCCTGCAGAGYRAACASCCAATGKGTGCTTAGCGCAGGAAYRTTGAAAGTATAAAGAGGCRCAGCTTTTTGAGAATAAAGGATTTCTTTGAACCAGCTAGAAGRGGTCCRTATCCTCTGTTCCCTCCATTCTAACATGCCCTGAAGCCCCCATGGATTCACCAAAAGGCACCCCACAGATGCTGTCAGATTTCCATAGGGCAGTTACAAAAGCCAGAACWTGGGTGCTCAGCTGGTGGCACTTGTGTGTCTCAGGGGAACCCCACTGGGTCCTTCCCAATCTGTAAGGATGGTATCCATGTCAAGCTCATCTCCTTGGAATGCCCTTTTGGGGCATTGATAGGTTTTGGCCTGGGAAGAATAAGAATGTAGAGCATTAAATTCAGCTTTAATATTAAGTTTCAAAAGGACCTTCACCAGGTGCTACAGAACAACTCCTACACGATCCTCCTGGAAACACATGGATCATTGTTGAAGACAGTCTGAAGAGCAAAACCTTAAAATACTCATTTTAGAAGTTCATCTGGTAAAAAAAAAAAAAAAAAAAAAAAAAAAAAAAAAAGAAAAAAAGGAAAAAAAAAAAAAAAAAAAAAAAAAAAAAAAAAAGTGCTCAATTAGATGGCAAACCAATTAGGAAAACTACCACATTCCTATGCTACCAGGCCAGGCCCTGTTCATTATAATCCTACAAAACTCAAATTCACTTTAGCCTTGTTTCAAGCTTCAGCACTTTGCCCTCACTGAATCTCCTCTGATGGGTACTTCCYCTGTTATGAAATTGTTTCCTAGTTGCTTTCTGACTCTTTGAATTTTCCAGCCTGTTTCTCTCCTGTCATAGCATTCTAAAGTTTTAGTTCATTCTGACACTAAAGCCTAATTCTATGTTTTAGGTTCCTGGGTAAAAGTAATTTAGTTTAGAGACAGGCACCCACAGACTTCTGTTATTCACCAGCTCTGGAGAAGGAGGGGAGGGRAAAAAAAAGGAGAAAACAGGCTGTTTCAATATGTTGGCACATAAATAGACATTGGAATCTAGTTTAATATACCCAGTCCTGAAAAACTGCCAGCCATAACAAATGCTGTTACATAGCAGTGAGTCTGTGCRCTGGAGGATGCTCCAGGGAGCTGTCTGTGAGACTCCTATTCAGGCAAAACTCTGACTGATAGCCCCGTTTCTGACAGTATTTTCCTCTGTACTGCATGTAAATAGTTATGATAGTTAAACTGCTATTCTCAGCTGTAATAGATATACTTTTTAGAATTTTTTTGTGTGCTTTTACAGATCTGCTCATGGAAGAAGATAGTTATGCAGTGCTCCAAGAGCTCTTTAGCAGACTCTCTATCTTTCCCCTCTCCTGTCCTTGCACTCCCAACTTGAAGTTAACCGACATGCTAAACTGTAGTTTTGGTGGGTGGGGTGGGTGTTTTCTTATTGAAAAAAATGTTCCCAGCATGTTCCATTACCATGACAGTCCTCATCAGGACGCATTACCATACATTTGGTGACAAAAGAGTGTTCTTGTTCAAGTGTCAGGGGGAAAAACAGCTTTTTCCCCTTACCTGAAAGCTACAATGAACACAGCCCTTACAAGTTAAATAGGGCCTCTTCTCTAGAAGAGAAGATGTTAACATCCTGTGATATTAACAACATGAGGGTCTACACAGAACAGCCAYTATCCAAAATATTTTTCCAGAGGCATCACTTACTTTTGAAAATATTTTGGAGAACGCATACACTACAATTCACCTGCAGTAAATGATGAATTTCTCCACCACACTTTGCCTACCAGCAAATCAGCATGGATACCTACAGAGATGAAGTTCTCCCACACAACACAATAAATTAAACCCACAGAGAGGCAGAATAAAGGGGGGTGAGTGAGGGAAAGGAAACCTCTGCAAGATCAAGTTCCTTGAGCTTTCCCCCACTCCTTTCCTATTACTGCCCCCTTCCCCCATTTACCATTTGTGCCAACAAGTTCCAATTCATTCCTTTTGTTCCAAGTTGCTGCTTGATACAGCACTTTCCCCCCACATCGTGTACAGACCCTTTAAAACAGGAAACAGAAAGCATTTCCTCCACGTATGTTGAGATTTGGAATTATCTTGTTGTGCTCCTTYTCCCTGCCTCACTGCACTTCCAACRAGATTTTACTCCACTGCACAGCATCACGTACACATGCAGATAGACAGGCCTCCAGAAACTTCAAMTTTCCAGTAAACAGCATTAAAACTCTCACTTTCCTTTTAATTTAATGGTTTGTGTTTATCTAGGCTACTGTCTCAGTGATGGGATTGCACCGCCACGGGGTCAAGGTGAGGAAAATGCAGCCTTCTGCACCGAAGTGAATATGTTTTCTGGCATGAAGGTTCACACCCAGACCCCTGAGTGCCTCAGTGTCATCCACTCCATCTCCAAGAGGCAAATCTTCTGTTCCATCATTGCCTCAGAGGATATTGAGGAGTTTGTCTTTGAAAATGAAGCTGACCATAGCAGGAGTCACAGATAACTTATAGGGACACGTGTCCCTAAGGGGGTGYCCAGATACCACAGCTGACTTCTTGCAGTCTCTTTTACTGTTCTCTGGGGCCCTAAAAGGGCAGTTCTCCTGCTGGATCAGTGCAGCACACTGGGATTAAGGTTTTCAGRCAAGCTCACAGCCTGGGCTCTGCAGCTGAACAGCAACACATCAGATCACGCAATGGGGGCTGTCTGAAACCACCCTGAGTGAAAGGGGGAAATCCCTGGGACTCAGTGTCCTCAGTTGCCTCGTTTGTTGTTACCCAGCACTTGTCTTCCTCTCTGGCTCTCCTCACAAATCCCAATAAACTCCTCCTGTTAGCTCAGTGATGCTGTTATTGATGAACACGTTACAATAATCTTTGCCATGCCCTTCAAAGACAGCCAGAGGATCCAAAAGCACTCTGTGCTTCCCACGTAACCTGATGAGGAAGGAGCAGATATAAATCCCTGAGGCTCTTCTGGCTCTACTTCTGATGCCCATTCTGTGGATAAATGTGCACTTCAGTGATAAAAGCATTAAGACAAGACAGTAAGAGCTTTCCACAAAACTCGGCAGTCCTGCCCACGATTGAAGAGGGTCTAGCAGGTCAATAAAGTTAGTGGGAAATGGTTTTCCAATATTTTGTTTKCTTTTCTTATCTTTTTAAACCTGTTCCTCCCCTGCCCTAGTATTATTGGATTTGGTGGAAGCCCGAAGATCCTGAAATCATTAGCAAGAGCACAGTTATTCACTGGAAGGGCCAAAACGATAAAAAGTTTAACCCACATATGGAATCTCTGTATTKATATATATAAATATTTTAAACCCCTTCTGGTCAGTTGGATCATTCCTTAGGGTTCACACTCAAGCTGGTACAAGCCTGTGAGAGCTCTCTGGGTGTGCTTGATTCCAAGGCAGCCCCTTTACCCCARCCTTGGAGACCCATGCAGAGACACAGGAGGAGCACAAAGGGGGAGCTGCAGAGGAAAGCAGATTTGCTCACAAATTTGCTCTGAGCTGTGCTTTCAATGCCTGGAAAAGTGAGAAACAGATACCAGGTGAATAAACACCTGGGCTAAAATACCTATCAACCTCAAATACTCACTCACTACTGAGGAAAAAATAAGTTTGTTTTTTTTTTAATTGACCTTGTAATAAACTCTTGAGAATTATGAAATATTTTGTCTTCTAAGTCCCTGATTTTCCAGAAACACGGAAGGAGAGCAGGCCTAGCCTATGGCTGCATGCACACACAGCGCATTCAGACTCAGCACTCATTAAATAAGAGACCAAATCAACAGGGAAATATTTGGAAGCATCTGAGTGGTTATAACGGAGCAGGAGGAGAGAAAACAAGATCACTAATGAGAACTGCGTGTCCCTTTAGTACCAGGCATAAAAGGGTTGTTTGCCTCCCAAGGCAGCAATTTTTAAAGTCATACCCTCTGCAGAGCAGCTTAAATTCTGTGCAAGCGTGCTCCCTCCCACACCAAGGTTTATGAGCTCTCTGCTCAGATGGGATGCTGACACCACACCGTGTCTCTGTGTACCTGCACAGGGAGCACAGGAGGGAAGGGTTCTGAGCCCCTCTGCTGGGTAGAATCCTTCCAGTGCAGGGAGGACATGAAGAACATTTTTCTCCTGAGGAAGGTGCTGGTGAGAGGGGATCAGGGGCCAGCAGGAGCACCAGGGGTGTGGGTGCTGCAGTCTGGAGGGGGATAAAGACCAATAGGCTGGGCCACAAGGTTCATTTTAAGAGCTGCTTTTGCATTCACRTTACTGAGTTTGTGATGAACAGCTCAGCCGAGGCACGGCTGCTTCAGGGCGAGCAAGAGCCCTTTTTTTCCATGGTTCCAGCCTCTGCTAATCAGCCCCGGAGCTGCTGTGCTAATGAAGCTCCCACAGCTGGGGCTGTGCCACATTTCCCCGTGGAGATAAATCATCCCACCTCCTGTTGCTAACCCCTTCGGGGGTCTGCTTTTATCTCAGGGGTGCGATGCTGTGGAGCACCAGAAGGGAGGGATGCCAGCGGGAAGAGCAGGAAAGCCCASAGTGCCCGCCAGGCTGCCGGCAGCACCTCCCTCCTGAACAGATTGGGCTTGGAATGGCTCCTCAAATTCCTCAGCAACTGCTGCCTCCAATTTGTTGCCAAAGCTCGTGTCACCCGGCAGCCCAGGGGCACTTCAGCCTTTTCATCATCCTTCCTCCTACACAGTTGTGGATGTGGAGAAACATTCAGATGCCTAATAATAGGAACATTAGTAGGACAGGGGTGTTTGCTGCGTTTTAGTGAGCTGACAGTGCCTCTTCCAAAGCCACAGCTCTGTTTAAGCAAAGTGCATGCATAAGACATTAAGTAATTCTCGGTGCCCTGAGAGATTCAGTCCAAAACATGGAAGATAAAAAAGCAATACCTTATTTGAAGGATGGTAATGGAGAGAGAGAGCAGATTAAGCAGCATRCACAAGTGCACAGGAATTCTGCACCATCAGTGTGTCAGAGACTGAAATTTCATGCCTCAAACATTGATATAAAGTTTTGTTGATTTGTTTTGTCTCAGGAGAACGTTCTCCCTAGCTCAGAATCTGTACTAACATTTCTGTTAGCTCAGTGTGGGACTGAGGAGGATGCCACAAGGGAGAAAGACAGGCAACTGCAGCACAAAGCAGGGGAATCCAAGTGCTCACCTGACCTGAGAGTGGATCCACAAAATCCTTTAATAGATACTTTCATTTCCTGCTCCTAACTGCAGTGTATTTTATTCAGCATGCAGGGAAAAAAAGGTGCAGTTTGTTCCCATCAGAACAAAGCAGAAGTCTGCTGTTTTCTGCTGGCAGCAATAGGATAAAATGTAGGATGGGCAGAAACACAAAAACTCTGTCCAGGATTAGGTTTTTCCTCTTAAGGAATGATGTGGGACCATCACAGCTCTTCATTAACATACCTGGCTGTCTGTGTGCCCATGCAGGGAAGGAGGAGGGATAAAGCCCTGGAATATGAAGGTTTTGCATCAGCAGTTTCCTTGTGCAACTACTTTGAGCCAAAGGGAAACATTTCTCTAGAATGACAAGTTAATTTATTTAACATGTGAAAAAAAAGAGACTTGAAGCTATCTAGAATCTTTCTGAAATCTCTCAAATCCCACCAGATTACACAAGATGAAGTGGTGGATTTCTCCATTTGCCAMTGAAACAATAAAGCCAAATTCACTTTGACTTGAGTAGCCTCAGCAGGAAAGAAAGTTTTGGGGAAGAAGAGAGCAAGCTGGTGCAGGGAAGCAGTATGACAATGCTGAGTTCACATGGAGTACTTTGAATAGGTTTTCCCCCCATTTCTCAGTATGAGAGCCCTCCAGTTTAAGAACAGGGGCCTCCTCTTTTTGTGAGATGCCATCACTTCCATGCAATCAGTGCTTATTCACTAGCATATGCTACTCTTTCTCTGGCAAAATGTATCCTGCAGACTTCTGAATGTGGTGCTAATTATAGCTAGATACATAAATGCACAAGTTCAGTTTGGAGCATCTTCCTGAACTCTCCTGCCCATCAAAGCTTGGGTACTTTTTGACAAGCAACTGTTTTTTACTGAAAAAAGCATGTCTCCAAAGATTATATTCAATTTAAGAGTCAGAAGTGCTAAACACAAGTCTTRTGCTTCTGAAAACCCCACTTCTATTTTCCAGTTAGCTTTGTTTAGGGGGAAGGTATGAGGAAAAGGAAGAAGTGGCAACTTGCTGGAGGAAATCACCTGGATTTTTTTTCTTCATCTTAAGTTGCCTTCAAAACCTACCAGACTAAACCCCCAATGCACTTGGGATATTTTATACAAAGGCATTATATTCAGGACACTTCTCAAAGAAAACTCACCTTTCTTCAGCATCCCCATCTAGTCCAGGAAAATCCTCACCCTTGAACAGACCTTTGGTTTCTTTGAGCTGGCGCAGCCAACACCCCAGCTGACAGTGCTGTACAGTATAAATGCTCCATTTCCCACTTTGCAAACCTAAGGCCACCAGAACCATCCTAGGAACCAAAAGAGAGGACTCGGAGTGATCTCATCTGGCCCTGCTTTAGGTAAGAAGAGAACCTCTGGATCCAGAGCTGCCCAAAAAAGCTCTCCTGCAGGAACTGGGAACGCAGCYACTGGTGCAGCTGAGCRGCAGCYTGCAATGGTGTTGGGGTTTAAGTTCGATTTTTCCCAGCCAATGCACCAAAAATGTTGTTGTTTGAAYTTGGCCAAAAGCCAAAGCACCCACGACATTTTAAGACACCTGTTATTCTTTCTGCAAACGTGTCTCTCACAGGTTGCCCCTCCCCTACCCCTCCATGCCTTCCCACGCACAAGGGGAGCAGGGAAGAAAGTTTTAACATAGATCAAACTACTCATTACTGTTATCATCCAGCACCATAGAAGAGTCCTTACAGCTCCAAGCTGTGGAAGGTCCTTTCCCAAGAAACAGTCAGTGTATAACTGCTGATGGCACGGGATTCTTTTCTTTACCTCGTGGGAGAAAGGAAAACAGTCCTCCAAGGCCGGTATGCTTCATTCTGAGGGCAAGGCCACTCTCTCAAATCTCCTGGCAGAACAGAGTTTCTTCTAAGCATCAACTCCCTTCAGACATTGGCGGGGGGAGCACCTCTTCCCCCTTTTTGGCTTATGATTGGTCCAGTCCTCCAAGGCCAGGTTTTTCTTCTTTATCTTGGGTGCAGGGCCTCTCTTTTCTATACAGGTCTCCCATTGAAGAAATAGTCCTTTCGAGAACAGCTGGTTTTATCCATGTTTGGGTACCACAGCAACCGCATCAGTCTTCTTCTTTCTGTGATCTTGGGTCTCCATTTTTTTTCTTACATCTCCTCACCCTCCTCCTCTGTCCTCCCTGTTGCAGGGGGTGGTACTACCAACCTAAAAACTAAATGGTGGTCTCACTCTATCTTGTTTTGAATTCTTCTTAAGTACAAGACCATACATCATCACAGAGGTGTAACCAGCCTGTGCAATTGGCCCAGGCCTGACCAGCAGCCTGTCCATCAACCTCAGAGCCACAATGAATTGGCTCTAAAACACAGGAGGTAGGGCTCCTTTTGCTAGAGAAGAAGGAGAAAGCTTCTAGAACTTTCTCACAGGAGCCATCTTTGTGGTTTCTTGGTCCCATCCCSGCACCACCGAAAAACTGGACTGAGCAAAACCAGGACAAATGGAAATACTGATTTAAATGGTGGGTTATCAGTGAGTAGGGACTGAGCACAGGCTGCAGACAAAATGTGATTACAGAATGCTCTTCAGTGTTCCACATAATTTATTAGTCCACCATAAGATCGTGGCATTGAGCAGATCTCACATTTTAGCTCGACAATGCCTCAGTCAGAATTACTTGGCCTTTTATTTACTCAGCTTTTCTCACCCACTTGCCTTGTGATTTTGGGGAGRTTAGTCAGTTCTTCAGCAGTGCCCTGAACACAGAGTTTTATAAAACCAATACAAGACATAATTTACCTTGACAGAAGAGCGCTGTGAAAAAGAGTTCCAAGCAAGCTCCAGTGGAAAGTGTTTCACTGGGATCACAGATGGGCCTCAGAAAGTGCAAGTTCTTTCCAGTCCTTTCCCCTAAGTGATCCATAGACATCCATCCCTATGCAAACCCTTTCAAGAGTGCTCACCTCTAATTTTACTTCACCTGACAAGAGTCACGGCCTCCCACAGAAACAAAGCCAGCACAAAGCAGCGATCCCTCCAGGGTCACTGAAGGAGTAATTTATCTCACAGACTTCATTCTCAARTACAGGTGCTCATGTCTGCTGCAGCTCAGCTCCCATCTGGYTGGGAAATAAATTTGAGGTTAGGTSTGGGCAGAAGGAGAAAWTTCTTCTGACAGAAATGTAATTTCAGTGGCATCAGGGAAATGTCGGAGTCRCAGCTCAGTGTGCCAAAGTGGGGATGCACCACAGTGGACTTCACCTGCCTCATCTGTGACCAAGGGCTGAGAAGGAACCTGTGGCCTTCTAGTGCAGCCTGAAAGGATATTTGTAAAGGAAGAGRGGAAAACAATCCCACAAATTATGACCAAGCTCAAAAGAGGTCACGATAAGAAATTTTTAAAAGGTGCAAGGACTTTGAAAAACAAATTCCCTGCCTCTCCACCCAGTTGAGAAGATTTCTGGGACAGATTAYRTGGACCTCCTGAGACTAAAGTGAAMGCTTCACCRTGCAAATASAAGCCACTAAGGTTTTGCAGAAGCCTAGTGTGAGTCACTTGAGCTCCTTTCCCACAAGTATTCCTTYCTCTTCCCCATTAGGAAGAAAGAAYCAGARGCTTTTTAYAGACAGATCTATTGCCTGGCACTAAGGGATACACAGTCCCTCTCCATCAGATTTTAAGACTTTTTACTGCCAGTAGTAAGAAYCAGGTATAAAACATMCTTCCTTACACTGCAAGTCAGCTGAATGAAACCAGAGTTACTGGATTTMACTTCTCATCCTTTAACCTGTGCTACTCACCAGACACTTTGCCTTGCTGCCAACACTTTTATCTGTACATACAGATGTGTTCTGAGAAATACTACAGGGTCAAATACACCCAAGTCCACGTTCTTAATGGTATTGCTTGGGTTTTACCTGTTCTGTCGACTCTTTTAGGGCTCTGTTATGGTCTCCTGCTGTCACAGTCCAGTGTAAGGGTTTATTGGATCTGCATGATGAAAGCAAACATATTGGAGCTACTTAGAGTCAGCTACAGAGCTCCCTAATTCAGCAGTCACACATTCCTTCTGGCTCTTCTCTAATTAGTCACTTATTCCCAGGACTGCTGAGCAAGAGCTTCTCCCTGTGACAACTGTATTGCATCAGTTCTGGCTCTGRTAGCAGACAGTCCAATTAACTTTAATGGATCTCCTGCAAGGAAGGCCAAACTGCTCCCATCTCRAAAATCAGTGCTGGTGGAGGAAGGGCAGCAGGAAGGTTTTGGGGAGGAGAAAAAGCTGTGAATGTAACTTACAGCTGTGCCCTCAGCCTGGAGGA
The DNA here is from genome assembly GCF_030028575.1 of Malurus melanocephalus. Lineage (NCBI taxonomy): Eukaryota > Metazoa > Chordata > Aves > Passeriformes > Maluridae > Malurus > Malurus melanocephalus. The sequence continues at coordinate 3,822,179 of NW_026623254.1, forward strand.
GCAGAGGGGGCTTGGGAACGTGCTGGTCACACTCACAGCTACACACAGTGGGCAGGTTAGGGACAGCCCTGTCACACTGGCAACCTCCAGATGCTTCAGGGAGGACTGGCATCCTCAGCCCCACTAACGTGCTGAGACAGTCACTGAGGAAAAAATGAAGGTGTCTGCAAGACAGACAGAAAACTCTCCATACTTTCACAGGCAAATTTCTTGGCTTTTCTATATAACCTCACACCATGAATACATCAAGGCCAAAGATGCAGGAGAGAGGAAATTTCCTCTGTCTGGAAGAAGTGAAAACTTGAATCCTAAGGAGGAGCTSGTTCAGGGAGCAAGGGAGGCTCAGGTCCTGAAAGAGGATCTCTCCCATCCCATCCTCAACCCTGCATCCCTGCTCCCAGCAGGAAGAGCAGGCAACTGGAATGGAGAGGATGTACCACAAGTAGGGATAGTGAGAGATGGAGCACCTGTGTATCACTTTTCATCATGGAAGTGAGAAAAGGGCACTTGAGGTCAGAAAGCGTCTGCCTCCGTGCRTAATCCTCTTATCTGCTGGAGGAARGAGCCTCACACCAAATCAACTGAGCAAAATTTAATTTCTTTACCTAAGGGCACATCCTTCAGGTGCAACATCAGTGCATTTAATCCCCCATCTTCTCTTCCTGCCTCCTCTGTAAGAAGAAGGAAACAAGAGTTGGCTCTGATTTGGGTCAATAGATCTGATTTGTCCCCTCCTGGAAGGGAAAAGTTACCTGCTCAAGCAGCAGCTGACACATGTAAAAGCAGAAAGCAACAATAGCAGACTGGTCCCCAGGATCAYAGCATTCCTCTGTAGTGAGATTTTCCAGGGAAATGTCAGACTGACAGAATTGACAAGACTGCTTGTTTCAGGTAGCAGATGTTTGTCATCTCAGTTCTCAGTGAGAATACGAAGAAAAACTTGATTCACCTCCCTTGTTCAGCAAAGGGAGATCTGCTACAAGTAGCTATTCTGTTTTAAAGTCACCTTGACAGAATGCAGCAGGATCAACCTGAAAATTAAGCTCAGGTGTCAAAGAATAGCTGCAGATGATGAGGAAATTTAGAGACACAGCAAGCATCTCTGTACTAGCAAATGAACAAAAGTGAGCCAGGCTCTAAACCCTCTGAAGCCATTCTCCCCATTCCTTTGAAAATGTACCAGCATGGCATTCCCTGAATTCTCAGTTTGGGAGCTGAGAATTCACAGAGAATCCTGCAGGAATGAACAGGACATTGTATGTTTAAGATGAGAAATGTCATCCTGTAAGTACCTATGGCTTGTAAAAAAGGGGGGTGTAAAACCTTGAATTTCTAAAAAAAAWCCCAAAYCRCAGAGACTTGGTGACTTTCTGATTRGAAAGCTAGAGCAGACAAAATGAATCTACTACAGTTATGCCACGTGTACATAAAAACAATTCTAATTTTTTTACAGAGGAATTACAGGTAATCTCCAACACACAGTGTGAATGCCCCTCACGGYACAAAACAGAGCTCCAAACCAACAAACCACACTTGAGAATTTAATCTGTCACCACTGCAAGCAAAGTCTCTCTAGAATAATCGACATGCACAGGTTAAGGGCCTCGAGAGCAGCTCCTACACTTTTGATCCTATTGAGAGTATTCCTTTGCATAACAACTGAAAGTCCTGTAATTGCAGCTGGGCAGGAAGCTTGCACTTCATTCCAGAGGAGCTTTCCTGTAGGAATCTGAATTTCTGATGGCAAAACTGTGCTGGAAAGCATCAAGAGAAATGTTCCAGGATGCTGAAAGCTCTTCCATGAAAGTTTCCAGATCCAAAATTTTCAGCCTTGTTCCTCCCACTTAAGGAGTCCTTCCCAATGGAAACCAGATTTCTTTCTGGAGCTGTAGTGCTAATGCTCATGCAGCATTTGGTAAACACATGCAACTAAATKACCACCACAAAACAGGCCAAATGAAAATTACAAAAAGGGAAAAAATAGACCCCTTTGCCAGAGATCAAATGGCAAACCCAAGACAGTTCAAGCCTCTTACTCATCTTATTTGGTAAAAAGSAAAGAGCACCAGCCCTGCTCACTCTGTTTTTTTGGCTGGCATACAGGTCTGTAAAGAGGTAATCAGATTTCAATCCAAATACCTTCACTTCCAAGCACAAGGTTGCTTTTCACTTCAAGAATAAATAACAAGCTCTGCAAAAGTGAGTTTTGAAGAAAGACAGGCTATTACAATATGCTTTCTTTTCATCCAAGTAGGAAGAACATTTGGAAATACAGAAAATTTTRAAAAAGAACAAAAAGAAAAAGAAAAGGGGGAAAAAAGAAAATAAAAGAGAAAGAAAAGAAAAGAACATTTCTTTCACTGAAGATTTTTATATTGATAAAACTGAAGCAGGCCTAAAGTGAGAAATAAAAAAAATATTTCCTTCTTAAAGTGTGGGAAACAGATGCCTCAGGTCAGGAATTTTTCATTAATGGATTTCCAATAGAACTAGTTCAATTTATTAAGAATCTGTTTCAGTAGAGTTAAACACCCAACAACAACCATCCTTTCTGTCTGCCTTTCTTTGAACATTTGTCTTTTCAGTGACACTTAGAGCAAGCCAAGCAGASCAGGGGCGGGATCCAGCAGCACGTGCAGAACATGAACCATGGCCCCATATCCAGCCCTACAACAGCAGCAAGGCTTTCCCTTGATGGGAAAGCTCGACCTTGGATCAGRATTGGGATCTCCTGTGCCAATGGCACACTTGGCCATCGTGACAGGCAAGGCAAAAGGACAAAGCCTCAGGGCTGCTACAGAAAGCCTTCCAGGGGTGCAGAGTACCATGTCACCAGGGAGCAAGCATATTTTGGTGATAGACATGCCTGTTTCCACAAGATTTCTAATTAAAGTCTGAAACAATTAGTGCTCACACAGCTGGTTTTCTTTTCCCTCACAATAAATAGTAATGGTATCATAAATGCAGCCCGTGCTAGGCTCTGCAGCAAAGTCTTCAAACTGCAGCTGCAAACTGGACAAGAAAGGGGGAATTAAGAATTAAAACTTCTTAACCGTGGGCTGGGGAAAAGCTGGATTTTGGAAGAATTTGATCAAGGCTTCCCTTGTTAGTGTGTCACATTTTCCACTGGAACAGCCTGTTGGCAATCTTGGTCTGGCTGCTCCTTCCTGTGCAGGGCTGCAGGGGATGAAGGTGGCTTAAGCTCTGTCTTAAGGCATTTCAGCTCTCACCTTTACTGCAATGCTCAATGCCCTGCACTTCTGAAAGGTCACTGCCCCATATGGACTGCCCCTCCAAGAGCATCCCCTTCAATCACGGGAAGTGCAGGATTTTCACTCTGTGGTTGTTTTTAATCCAGACTCTCACAGCAACAGAGCAGCAGCAAAGCAAGGAAAAAGTCTCCATACCCTCAAACATCCCGAGGTTTAACACTGTGGCGTGGTTTAATCAAAGCAGGCAATTAAACACCACCCAGCCACTAACACATCACTACCTCTGCTGGTATGAGGAGGAGGAGGAGGAGGAGGAGGAGGAGGAGGAGGAGGAGGAGAAGGAGGAGGAGAAGGAGGAGGAGAAGGAGAAGGAGAAGGAGAAGGAGAAGGAGAAGGAGAAGGAGAAGGAGAAGAAGAAGAGGAAGAAGAAGAAGAAGAAGAAGAAGAAGAATGGAAGTGGAGACGGCAAAAAGAGAGAAAGGAACAAACCCCAATATAGACAAGTGATGCACAATGCAATTGCTCACCACCACTGACCAATGCCCAGCCCAGTTCCAAACAAAGATCAGCAGCTCCCACCAGCTCCCCCCAGTTTATAAACTGGGATTGACATTCCATGGTATGAAATATCCCTTTGGCCCGTTTGGATCAGCTGCCCTGGCCACGCTCCCTCCCAGCTTCTGGTGCCTCTCCTCACTGGCACAGCACAGGACACTGGAAAGTCCTTGGCTTGGGGTAAGCATGACTTGGCAACAATTAAAACATCAGTGTGWTATCAGTGCTATTGTCATCCTAAATCCAAAACACAGAACTGTACTGGGAACAAAATTAGAGGAATCCTAGATGAAACCAATACACAGTGTTTTCCATCCGTCCCAGCAGGGGAGCCAAAATGCTCCTGCTTTGAGCAATGTAAAAGCAGCAGGAACCCACCTGAGCATCCCACCTGAGCTGGTGGGATGCTCACTGCACACAGGCTGCATGGCCTTTTGAAGCAATAAAAGCTAAGATGTGCTGGCACTGGGAGTGGGAAGCAGCATCAGGCAGCCCATGCAAGGTGAGAAGCAGACACTGGTGTGGAATAAGGAGCAGTTTGTGGGGGCATTGACACTGCCTTGAGAAAAAGGTTGACTCCATTGTTTGCAACATTCTCTCTACCTTCCCTTTACCCCCAAACCCGTGCTGGACTTCAAAAAAAAAGCTGTTCTGAAATWAGACTGGTGGCCACAGGTTTCAAGCACGTACAACAAGTACTTACAACAGTCACAGCCCCCCATACAGGAGTTCGAAAGTGATGCCTAATTGACAAAATATGCCCTGCAAAGAATCACTGACCTGGAAACTCGACAATTTACAGTCTTGTGCGTCACAGATGTTTCTGGCAGGATTTTATTAAATTGCTCCCATGAACAGTTCTTAGTGCTGAGGTTTAAGTGCAGCTTCTCCTTTTATTACCTTTACGACATACTCTGCTGGACCTTCAATGAGCCAGTGGCACTTCATGTCCCTGGGATACAAGCCAGGCTAATGAGGAGTATCAGTCTTCCCCTGTTCCACTGCCACTGCCTCAGCCCGAGCCTGAGCACTCAGATAGCAAAGGAGACATTTAACACACGGTGCTTTCAACAAGCAATCAACAAACTCGGCTTTAAAGGAAGGCAGGCACACTAAGGATAGTTACTACTTTAAGGGTGTCAAAAAGGAGGGGAAGAGAGTTTCTACAGCATCCACAGGTTCACTTGCTTCAGAGTCCTTAAGGATGGCCATGGCTCRTAGCCACAGCAGCATCACTCCCATCAGAAACAACCCATGGTCTGCTCCCTCTCTGCTGGCAGAGGGGCTGGRAAGACATCCCTGCAAAGATTTACCTGAGGGAGGCAAGGAGTCGGTGCAAGGGTGGGCTGAACACACATTTATTCAGGCAGATCTCCCAGTGGTTCACTCAGCTAGATCCCACAGGAAAGGTCTCTGACCAGCTGGGGAGACTATTTGATTTTTGTTACCTGTAAAATATTTAGGGGCAGSACAAAGAAATTGAGGAGATGGGACTTCATCCCAAACATCCACATGAGCAACCAAATATTCCCAGAGGATGAATTCCATGACTAAGGATCAACGTTATTCCCAACACATCACCTTTACTAAGTTCAAGTGCAGAGGCAGTCCGGATGTGCAGGAAACATTTATTAAAATTAATAAWTAATAATATTAAACCACTTCAGAGGGACAACAGGCCACATTTCTCATCTCATCTGCAGWTACCCAGTAACCTGCATGCTCATTGTGCCATGTGGCCACTTTTGAGCCCAGAGCAGCCTTTGAGCTGTCTCCAGCACATTACTGGCTGTGTTAACACACGAGAAGCTGCTCTGGACACACCCCAGCTAAGAAAGGCTCAATTTTTTCTGCTACCCAGGGTCTGAAGGAGTAAAAAACATCTACTGGAGACAAGACAGAGGGGGCACATAATTATGCCCAGTTGAAGCAATTTTTGAGACACCCATCACTGCACCAAATTCCAGCTTAAACACCACCATGACCCTCAGTCCCACTCTCCCTGCTCCATTGGGTGGTTTCTCTAACTCTTTAGATTCATACTGGAAAACACAAAATGCTTTCAAGGGCCAGACAGAATTGTTGGTTTTCATGACAATGAATTACATGAAATTATACCCAGAARCCCTCCAAGGCACCCAAACTTACCGATCAGCTCTCTTCTGTCCAAATAGAGGGACATGTACCCAGGGTCACATCCAAGCTGGCACTCCACATCTCATTTAGTGAAGGGTCTCGAGGTGATTTTGTCCTCCAGCACTGATCTGTTCCAGGCACACAGGCTCAAGGCAAGCAGCAGTAAAGGCACATTTCTGCACAGCTGAGCTTTGCCCTCAGCAGCCCCACCTCTGGTTAGGAGTCTCATGCACCAGAAGCTGATAACTGATGCCACTGGCTCCATTTGGRAAATTTTATCATCTTTCCTCTCAGCATCAGCTGGCTGGGGAGGGAGAGCAGAGGACTGCAATGAATTTGCTCAGCACGAGCGGGGCCGTTATGCTTCCTTACAGCAGGGATAGCTTTGTGCTGTGTGACTGATGTGCTCCAGCCCTGTCCATCTCATTCCCGGCCTCCTGCAGGAGCTGAAAGCTTCTTTGTGTGAGCTGGCATTGATATGGCCAGAGCAAAGGATAAAGGGTACAAAGATCTCCAGCCGCAGCGTGGCTTGTACAGAATCTGTAATACAAACAGATTTTGTGTCTTTCTGCCTGYCCACACAGCGTGATCCTGCCCAGCAGGCAGAACTGGGCATTTGCACTGCAGGGAACACACGGCCACTGTCACCCAGACACTGCTGAGAGCGGGTCCAGGGGTGGTTGGGGCTTCCAAGCTCTGGGAAACACTTTGGGGTGCCATGAGGAAAAGTCAGTGTTAGCTGCTACAGCCAAACTAAAGTCACTTGTGGCGAGGGACATTATCCTCCAAAGCCAGGGGGTACAGAGTGAGACCCCCTTCTCCAGAGAGCAGGATGCCTTGGGAATCTGCCTCTGCTGGTGCATGGAGAGGGCTTGGCACAACAGCCAGGGAGATAAACAGGAGATATGGGGTATTGGCACAATTGGTCAGGGCTAAGATACTGCAGCTGTTACAAACACAAAGGGCTTGACATGCTGCTGAGAGACCCCTCAGAGGAGAATACACAATTTCCTTCCCAAAGTCCTACTCAAAAATCCCCAAACTCTCAGACGCTGTCCCATTGACACAGTGGGCTCACATCCATCCATCACACAGCTACTCCACGCTCATTTKGAATGAAGCACTGCTTTTATACCGCCCTTCCCTTCATCTCCAGTGGGCATTTGGGGTGCCTGCATCCTGACAKCTCTGCTTTTGGAAGGGTAGCACCCACTCTGCAGCCCCGTGGCTTCTGCTCATTGCAATTACTGCTCCCAATTAAGAGGCACCTTCCTGGCTGCAGACCGTGCCCCTTTGAAAGCAGAATCATTAATGATCCCTAGCAAAGCCATAATAGGTTGGGTATTAGTTAATACCAACACCTCAGCTTTGATGGCTGTGACAGAAAWAACATCTCTTTAACAACTCGGATTAGCCCTGTAATTATCTGTACAGAAAAATACAAGTGGCYGGTGGGGAGTCACTAAACCTGTGCCCAGCTATAAAAGGCACTTCCAATAAGGCCACGAGAGCTGCAGCAYTTAATAACGTGCCCCTCTTCCCTTTCATGTTCAAAGCTGTGTTTGATGAGGAGATAACCCCTGATTAATCCTGCACGCTGCTTCAGGAGCACAACAGCAGCTCAGATCTCAAGCTGGCAAGCATTCAAARCCCACTTTTAATAGAGCAGGGCTGATATGCAGCACTGGAGGGGCACCTCACTGAGCTGGAAGGGCTTCATTCAACCAGGAAAAGGGCAACTTGAGGGGCCTTCTGCTTCCCCTTCAGGGGWTGCAAGGGTCAGACTTACTATTATAGTGTCATTCCTGAAGGGAGACTTATATGTTTAAACTTGGTTTTGCCATCCCATATTAGAAGACAACATCYCTTGCTGCTGATTCCGTGTCAGGAAATTGAACAGCTCTGCTGTGGGTGGAGAGGAGGGAGGCAGCAATAGCAGGGCAATTTGGATCCCTGTGCTGCTAAAGAGTGGGAAAACCCTTCCAGGACTCACASCTGCCCTGTGCCATGTGCTGGGCGCTGAAATCACAGAGAAGATGCCTGGTGAGCTCTGGGCCATGGTGCCCCTCACAAGAGTGTCCCATCCTCTGGCACAASTGATCCCCAGGACACCATGCCTGAGTTCACATGCTGTCAGTCCTCAGACACACAGAGGGGCTTGTCCAGGGCAGGAAAGATGACATTCACTCCTGCTCCAGCAGTCCCAGCCTTTGATGCTGTTCCATGACATGCACACCCTTGCTCGCTCCTCCTGTCACAGCAATCTGGTACCATCCCTGCTTGTTCAGCTGTCACCATTTACCCTTTAGGATACCCATTTACCCCACAAATCAAAGCTCTGTTGTTACATTCCCCTGACCTGACTTGCAGTTTGGCAACCTGCTCTTTGCCATACACAACCCCCTTTTTTTCCATGAAGAACAAAAGACATTTTGCTGACATCAGCTGCAGCACTGCTTTGAAAAAAAAATTCACTCAAGAGAGCAGGTAGCTTCCCAAGCTGCTGCTTGGCTGAAAAAAACATTCACACAAGTGCATCCAAGGAGACAAGCGATATCCTTACCAGCAGCCTGCCCTAGGGAAGAGCAAGCCTGGCCCTGTTCATGGTTTTAGGATCATCAGGAAAGAGTTTGGCACTGAGCAAACTCCTCTGCTGCAGCCCGTTGCCTGTGGGACTGTCTGAGCAAAGGTATCAAAAGGTTTGAGCGTGTGAAAGGGGCCATCAGGGTGGAACTGCCTTCTTTCCAGCCTCCTGCTTGCACTGCCCWTTGCCTGGAGTCCCACCAGAAGGTCCTCCCTGGTTTCAGCAGAGGTGGTGGCACTGCAGAGATGGAGGTGCTGCTGTTAGAAATGGCCAGGGCAGCTCTGGGAAGGAGCCAGCCCCGTGTCATCTCCTGCTCACATCCCTGTTCCCACCTGGAAAGGACATTCCTGCCTTCGTTATCCTGAAGCTCCTTGGCAAGCCCTTGCTCTGCAAAGTGCTGACAGCGCTCTCAGTGCTGCTCTTCCCTCTGTGCCCAGGAGAGGAGGAGGTGTGCAGGTGGACAGGACAAACCTGCTGGCCRGAGGAGCCAGGGCAGGCGAGCTGTCCCCTTGCACAGCACGGAGCCTGCACTATGGGCAGGTCCCTGTCACTCGGACCGGGGGAGCTGCCCCTCCTGGGGGACAGGAGCAGTGCCCCATGCCGTGAGGGCGGCTCTGACCCTGACAGGCTCCAGTCTGCACCGTGAATGTGCACAGCAGCAAAGCACAACATTCCCTGATGCTCTCCAAGCTCCTGTGCTGCAGCAAAACGCTGATCTGCACATCCCCACAGGGGCTGGTTCCCTGACAGGCAGGGGAGACCTGATGAGCAAAGGGCTGCTTGGATATTCCACCTGGCWGGAGTCATCTTCTCTTGCATTTCTGTTTGTGAAAGTCTCCTTTCCTGTATCCATTTCTCTGTTCCTGCAGCTGTGACCCGAAGCTCCTGGCACTGGGCTCACCCTCAGACACCTCMCCCCTGACACAGAGTGTCCCAGCATAGAAGTTCTCATCCCTGTGGGGAAGGCAAAAGGGCTGAACTCTGTCCCCTGCAGAGAAAAGGGGCACAAATGAATGAATGAACAACACCCTTCCAGGGACATGTCTGATTTACAGGCACAAACTTCCTTCAGGTTGTACTATTCCAGTAATTCCCTCCCCAAAACATCGCAGTTACATGTGGGCATTTACACAACGAGAATACAACCTGAAATCAGTCACATGCAGTTGAATATATACCTGTCAAATTGAGAGGTAAGGATCAGGAAAATGGAACATTGTGTAAGCAGGAGGATACTTGGGAAGAGGACAAAAGAGATGGAACAGCCTAGCAGAGACAAGGAGACTGGACTGCCTCTGTCACTCTCCTTGGAATGGCTCAGTGTCTGTGACAAACCCTTTGCATGTTTGTCCCCAAAGACCAGCACCGATCACATCAAAGGAGTTGTGTAGGTCATGCAAAACTCAAGGTTTAGCTCCATTCAATCCAGAGCCACACTGGATTGCTTTTCCTTGAGACTGGGAGAACAACGGATCACAGCTCTCCTTGGAAGCTTTTCTGGAGCACTGGCCAACTGTGCTGCTTCAATTAAAGGCATGACCGAGGGGACACTGARTCTGCAGCCCTGCACTGTGGTCCTGCCCTGGGATCTGGGGCTGGCCTTTGGTCACAGGACTTTTGGCCAGCCTGGTTTCATGTCAGCAGCGATGCAGAGGACTCCCTGCCCTCCAGCTGGAAAAGCTGGATGTTCTTTTAAAAGGATAAATAGGTTTCTTGTTTCCTCTGCTATCCATCAAGCCACTGTTTGTACCTGGGGAGTGTGGAGCTGCCAGGAGGGGTGCCAGCAGATTTCATTGCAGCCAGCTCAATAGAGCTGGGAAAAGGAGAGTTTATCCTTCACCTTGGGACTCATGGAACCTCCATGCCATATTTGACCTAGAAACAGCTTTGCTTACCTACAGTTTGGGGTCCTAAAAGACACATGAGAAGCCCTAAAAGCAATGGGAGCTTATTACCAAGTGTTTTTGGCTGCATAAATCCTCCTAATGTTGTTATCGGTGCATTGAAGGAGATAAGCACAGGCCGAGCTCCAAGAACTTCATGGTGATTTTAGGCAGCTACATGGAGTTTAAATTAACACTAGAAAAGCCTATGCCCATTATAGCTTTTCTKCATATTTTATAAGCAATATAATGTCACAGCTAAACTCAGAACAATCAGCTCCAGCTGAGTCAAAACACAACCAGCTTTCCTTTTAGCAATTAGGTAGCTAGAGCCACTCTCAGGGCAGTTACCCAGTGAAGAGATGAGCAGTAGATCCCATCTTTAGCAGACCAGATCTTTGGCATTTGTGCTCCTCTAGGGATGCAGCAAGTGCTCCAGTGCAGGGTGGGACAAAAATTTCCAGCCACTGAATTATTGTTTAATTCTTGAATTACCACCGTGCTATTTCACCCTTGCAGCCTCTGGGGAGGGCAATCCAGGCAGCCTGGCAGGATCACACTTCACAGGGGCTGTCTGCCCCTGAAGCRTGGCCTCAAGCATTTTGATTCAAGGTATCGAGGGTTCAGCAGGAGCCTTTGCTTCAATGCTTTCTAGTAAATTAAGATTTTTTTTTTTTCCCCCCACTCAGGGAAAACCTTACTTTCATTTTCTAATCACTTCCAACCATAAGTAACAGACCCAGCAATGGCAGAGCTCAGCCTAAATCCCCAGGAGGCTATTTACTGGAAATGGAAAGTTCCCATGCTTCCCATGTTTCCCAGCAAAGCCTGACACCAGGATTGCCTGGCAATGCAAATGCTGCAGTGATGGGAACACGGGAACAGCACAGCAGTGRAGAGGAAAAGCATTGTCTGGTTTGGCATGGGACAGAAAAACAAGGARGTGCCTCATTATGGAGGGTAATCTTGCAGGTTGAAGTTTTTATACCACAGCAACTTTCTCATTATTGAACATTAGTCCTCGAAAACGGCACCCAAGTCGAGCAAGAAGCAGATGTGAAGATGACTGGTCTGCAATTACAAGATAAAGGATTATGAAAGGGCTGGCAAAGAGGCCTCTTTTATCATTGTCCCTGCCCATTAAGAAGTCTTTAGCAAGGCCTGGGAAGATGGTCTTGCATTTAAAGCACAGAAGCCAACATGACTAAGAGCGATGAGACAACTGCCAGAAAACAGCAGTGCTTCTGCTGCTGCCTCAGAAATGCTTCTCTGGGTGSCTGCTTAGGTGAGCAGGGTCTTTTAAAGACAAAACCATTTATAATTAGCAGCTGAGACCCACAGAGAAACCACAGCAGCATGGAGATATCCACACCATGAACCAGGTTTGAAAAACTGTGCAAAAAGGACTTTGCACTCTGGAGTGACTAGCATTCAGTGAGTGGAGGATGAAAAAGAGACGGCTTCTGCCTCTCCTCCAGCTACAAGAGAGGAGGGCAGCACACTGCAACACAAACCTGCCAGGGCTCCAAGCTCCACATGTCTGCCAACAGCTAATCTCAGCTGCACAGCATCCTCTGGGCTCCCGGGTCAATGGGACAAACTCCACACTTCAGGCTACACAGAAGGCATGAAAAAAGATTGTTTTTCAGTGAGACRAGACCTCACAAGTTTAAATGCATTACCTCAGGCTCTTCTGGCAGGTAGGGAATTAATGAGACAAATCCCAGGTGCCACAGCTTTCCTGACTCCAGTCTGAGCTCCAAGCTGAAGGCAATTATATGGAGATAAATGAAAACACACAGAAATTGCAGTTCTTTATAGGAAGCTGATGTGTGCAAAGCTGAGGTCTCCTGTGAGGCACTTTCATGATATGTGTGCAGAGCCATAAAAAAAAAACAAAAACAAATTTAGATTTCATCCAGTAGCCTAATTATTCTTAATGAAATGCTACTGGGACTTACAAAATTAAGGAAGAAGTGCAGCAGGTTGTAATGACATCACCAGACTACCCAAAGTTTATTTTTAAAAGCTTCTGTGCCTTAAGTGCCCTGGGATGCTTAACCTGTGCCAGTAATCATGAAAGATGTTGTGTCTGACCTGAACTGGCCCAGCCCTCAGTCTTGGCTTTGGTCTGAAACACCTCCCAAGGAGACACAGGTTCCTTCCATCGCCTTTGGCACCAGCTGTGCCTTAGGAATGTGGACAGGGAGCATGGGGACAATGTGACTTAGGGAGGGCTGGGTCTCATTAAGGCTTAGAGGCTTCACTGAACCTGTGCTGTTTTGGGTAAATCCGTGGTGATCCCATGGATGTTTTCTGGGGAAAATGCCTCCAGTCCTCACCCAGCAGGGAGTGGTGCCCACAGTGACAGACCTGGAAGAGCTGGGTGAGGGAGCCAGGGAGGTGCTGCTCCCCTGGGCCAGCCCAGAACACAACAATCACAGCAATGACCACCCAGGAGGAGTGACCTCAAATACCTGGGACAAACAGAAAATATCTGCAACTTCTCCTGCCAGCTGGAGGGCTGCTTCTCAAGGCTGGAAGCTGTAGGACAGGGGTGGAATCGCACCTCTGGCTCCTTTGCTGAGGACAGCAGCTCTTCCTCAACTTCTTTCAGTTGGCCTGTGTCTGCACCAGCTAAAAATTGCTCTGTAATCATTCCTATCCCGTGTGTTTCTCCTGCCAACAGGAGGGGTCCCCTCTCTCTCCCAAGGCAAGGCTGGGGTAAGAGCTCAGTTCCCAACCATGCAAACAAAAGCAATGTAATGCTTATGATTTAGGAGGTACTCACACTGTGTTTGCTCTGGTGAGAGCCTGGAACAATTCACTTGAGCCACCAGCAGACTGAGAGCGGATCCAAAATGACCTCAATCCAGCCCTCTCTGACTTTGGAGCCAATGCCTTCTGTGAAGGCTATGCTTCGTGATTGACAGGCTATGCTTCGTGATTGACAGGCATTAGAAAGCTCACCAGTTTCTCACACCACCTTGTGAGAGTGCCAGGGCACCCAGGAGCCCACATCTTCCTCCTCTAGCCAGACCACAACCTCTAACCAGCCACCCCACAACCTCGGCAGTAACAAGTGGGACTCACCCCACAAAGTTGTGAGGATCCTCACACAACTCCTGCAGTGCTCAAGGCTGCAGAGGGGCTCAGCCACGTGCTGCCCTGTTCACACCAACCTCTCCCCCTCTGGCCTCAAAGCACTTGACCGCTGCAAAGCCCAGGCACAATTTTCTAAGCCACTGACCTGGACCAAACTGTCCCCAGCCCTTGGTGCTGACTGGCTTTTCCAGCTCGAGACTGTGGTGATTATTGCTATAGCAGCAAGTCCACTAGTGAAGCAGAAAATAGACTTTATCAAGGTGGTAAATGATGGAGAAAACACCATTCCCTTTGGTGGTGAGAGAAACAACATTAGCAACAGCAGAAAGACCAGCRTCATTCCGGAGCAGGGTGGCAGGAATGGCAGATAGCTGGTTATCCCATCTCCTGCCTYAGCAGGACTGATGATTTTAGCACTGCCTTCAACATCAGGAGCACGTCACTCTGAACATCACCATTCTCCTGCCCAGCTTGAACCTCTGCACCACCTGTCCAGTGCTTMTTTCCCTTTCTCACCTAAAAGCATCCCTAGAACATGAATTTTCACATGGGTGTAGGAGCAGGCCAGACAGGGAGTTGTGAATGGATGCCACTGCAGGGGGATGGGCAAGAAGGGYTTGACCTGGTGCCCCAGGGTGACCAGTTACCAAACTCAGCAGGACCAAGCTGTTCATCTTCCTGCAGAGCTAAGGGACCCCACAGCAGCCGGGCAGCCTGCACAGGGAACAGAGCATGGCAGAGCAGCCAGAGGAGCACCTACATGAGAGGGATGAAAGGCTCCCAGTCCCAGCAAAGGCAACCTAAAAATCACTCACCAGGGCTGAGCACCACTCACACTGAGCTTTGGCACCATCTGTGAGAGCTGACCGGCCACTTTSCCCTGTTTGGCACCTCAAAAGAGCAGATGGCACCAGTGCTCGCTGCCACAGCCCCCACACTGGGGCACATTTCCCCACAGACTGCACAAAACTCACCACACAGAGCAAGGACCATGAGCAGAAAGATGCTCTGCTGCCACCACAGCTCAGGAGAAGCACCCAGTGCTGGAGCTCAGCCTGGRCTCTGYTTCTCACAGGAGRAACAACTCACCTCTCCCCTAACCARYCCTTTAACAGATGGAAGTCRATCATTTTATCAGCTGAGGCTGCAGGGTGGCACCACAGGTGGGTTTGGAAGCTCTCCAGCTCTATCTCACTGGTGTTCCCAGCTCCCTGGGCTCTCCTGTTTGGAGTTTGCTGCCTGTTTCCAGGCTCAGCAGCAGAATCTGATGTCCCCCCTCATCATTGCCACCAAGGTCTTGCAGAGGACCTCTGTGGGCACTGGGGAGAAGCCCCATTGTTGGGGTCTGGAAGAACCTCAGGGTTCAGTACAGACTGACTCAGTGTGCAATTCCCCTCCATGCTACAGAGCATTCTGCACACACCACAATGGGAGCAAACATCCATGGCACGTGTTCAGAGCTTTTGATTCTCTTTCAGTAGAGTTGTTTATCATCATCATTATCCCCTGGAATATCATCATTATCATCATTATCATGATAATGATCCCCATCATTATCAAACCCTGGAAGCATGCAGGAGCATCCAGGAATGTGTGCCAGGAAGAAGGAATTTACAACAAAATTAGTTTCTTTGTAATCTCTATTTTTTCTCTTTGCACTCAGTAGACCTGGCACATTCCTGACAGGCATAAAGCCTGACATGAAGAGCTCGTCTCAGTGTGACATGTCTGGTCACCAAGACTGTGTGAGCACCAACACATCTTTTCTTGTGTTCAGCCTCCAAAAAATGCCTGCTCCAGTATTTTYATATGCCCAGACCCAAAGACATATCCTGCTAGTTACTCCTGCATGCCARTAACCTGGACTCCAGGGGAAATAAAATACAAGTCAAGTGGAATAAGAAACTTTGGCCCTTTGGCACCTCCACAAGTTCCAGAAGAACTTGTTCATGGCTGGTCCTAAAGAAAGAGGCACAGCACTTACTTTTCTTACTTTTTATATAAAATAGACATTTACATACATTTTCTTTTGCAAAGACTTCAAGCAGAACTCCTTTATGTGAAATCTAGCCATAAATCCCACAGTGAAAAAAGCAAAGACTTCGCAAATTCCTGTATCACTGACATACATCCAGCTGCTGCTAGGAGTGAATTTATTTCTCAAAGATTTCTAATCCATGGGGTGTTTTCTTGTGGTTTTGTTTTTGTTTTTTTTGGTTTTTTGTTTTTTTTTTTAATAAAAAGATATGCACAACTAATTTAAAAAAATTAGATACAGAAATTAGAACCATATGAACAACAGGCAATGCAAACAACTCCTGCATGAGAGGAACACGCAGCRTGACACCCACTTCAGGCAGAGATTTCTACAGTAATACAGTTGTAGAAGCTGTAACTTTTACAGAGGATACCACTGGGGGTATTTTCCAGAAGAAAATATTTTCAGCAAGTCAGTACAAACATGGCAATGAACTTTTGCAAAAGTTATCAAGGTTACCTGAAGCAACTTTGCCACATTAAAACACCAGTGAATGCCAAGCGCTGTTTTTTTTCTTTTTCTTTTCTTTTTTTTTCTTTTTTTTTTTTTTAATTTTGCTGCTGGGTTTAAATGTCTGCGAAAGCAAAATGGTGAATTTTGAAATTGCTGCAAGAGACTGAAGGTTGGGAGAAAAGCCCTCCAAGGGCCAATTTTTTTTGAAAGATTTTGCATAATTGCATATATGAAAGATAGAAATTGAGCACTTGGTCACCTTAATCACATAAAGATTGAAAAGACTTAAGCATACACCAGCWGTTTCACTGAGCTGGAGGACAAGAGGGGCAAAAGACCATATAATGATATTCCAAACTGATTAATTAATAAATTAGATTTATRATTATCTTCTTTCACCAAACATAGTACACTGTTTCTGGCCTGATTTCTGTAATTGTGGAAAAGCTTTCATAGATTTTAGCTCATTTAGGGGTGTYCAGCCTCCCCTGCAAGTTAGGCTCTTTATTCTGAATTTTTTTACTTCTTTCTACCCACATGCATGCATGCACAGCCCCCTGCCCTCCTCGAGATCTCTGAAATGAAGCCCATTTGCACTGCTGCATTCACTCACTGCTTGGCCAAAACAAATTGCCTGCACATTTGTAGGAAAATCTAGCCCAAGGCATCCATGAGAGAGAGAAAATGCCCCCCACTGCATCATTTATCCTGGGGGATGGAAAAGGGATGGAAGCAAAGAATGCTCGAATTTAAATTAGCAATAAAATAAAATAAAATCCATCAGCTGCAAATATTATTCATGGGGAAAGGAGAAAACAACACAATTATGATGTTTCTCATTTAGGATTAAAATGCACAGTGACTACATGAGAGTCCTGTCTGACCAGCTTTCCATTAATTCTCTGCTTTAATATTAGTGAGCACTGAGGTTTAGCCAATGCAACTTGCAGAGAGCGCGAACTCTCCCCCACCAGGCACATCTTCAGCCATTTATTAATTTACAGTCTCTGCTAACCATGCTGAGCACTGGACTCGGCAGAAAACAACGTATTTATAACGCACTATTTTAGAACCTGCACTGCTAGAGGAAGAGAACATTTCCTATGATTAATTAAGATAATATAAAGTTATCACAAGGTAAGCTGCTCGATTTATCTTTCACAATAGCATTCCAATAGCAATAGCAATAGGTGGAGGTAACCCATTTCACATCACACTCYATTCTTCTTTGCCTGAAATAAACCCTTGACATGATTAATGCCCTGAACAAACACAGGGTTTCATCAGGACAGGGAGTCAGCTCAGAACTTCACCAGGTTTAATTGCTTTGGTAGCTCATGGTCTGAGCCATTCTCCCAATCTGCTGCCAGTTTGCAGACTGTCATCCTGCATAGATGGGCTATAAAGTGCTGGTTCAGGAACGTGGGGCTCCCTATTGAGCCTTCCTCTCTCCATAACCACCATAAACCCAGCCCCAAAACGGGGAGAGTTGGCCTTTTGGCATAGAAATGTAAACTGGTTCAACTGGCATTAAAATCCCTGGATATGTTATCTGCCTAATCCAGCCAAGTGGATTTGCCTTGTCATCCAACCAAACCACTGCCCTTATTGGGAAGGTCTCATCTTTCTCCATTTTCTGCAAGTAAGACAGTGTTGCACAAATGGTAATCAATCCTTCTCCAGGATGTGGGAGGGGGGCAGCCAAAGCTGTATTATACTTCTACACATAAACCAGTTTTAGGAGGTCAAAATGGCTTTGATCCGATTTTAGGACAAGAAGGAGACAATAATTTCTACCAGGTCTCTCAGGAAAGACAAACAAAGATTTGAGCCGAGGTTAAAAATGTAAAACTAAGTCTTCCCTYTCACAGAGCATTGCTATAAAAAATACAACTTCTGTATTTGAAAAAATATGTTTCATTGGCCACAATTTAAAGCCACACACTGGCAATGGGGCCTGTAGAATATATAGTATTTATTTAATATACCTTTATGAGGCAAAGTTTATAGCTGATACAGTTTTAAAGGAGGGGTATCTCCCCCTATCCTACCCCCAAGCTTCAGCTGGCTGCTGGAGCACTCTGTAGATGCCTCCTCCTCATGGGGGTTTGGATGGTGCTACTGTCAGGGCTGTACCAAACGTGTGAAAAGACAAGGGATGATTACTGACCCAGCCCCAGGGGCTCAAACCAACCCCTGGCCCCATAAAGCAAAGCAGGCTGCTTGGGCTGGGGGCAGAAAATTCACCAGCAAAACAACTTGTTTATTCTGATCCCAGTGCTCCCCTGGGAAGCTGGTTTGAAGGGAGAGAGCCCAAGCACCTGTGTTGCCACCCTCCCACCTCTGCCCAGCTGCAGGCACTGGCCGGTCTCCTTGGCCAGTGGGGCCAGTCCAGCCTGGTCTCAGAGGGTGCAAATGGCTCTGGTGGGTCCATAAACCCTGGCAGRGCAGACAACTGCACCTGGACTCCCTCTGAGCTACTACTGCAGCTGAAGTCACATCAATGATTTGTCAGTAATTTAACCACCAGTAGAAGTTGACATGAGGCTTTTCAAAGGAAACCAGCAAAACCTCCAGCACGTGGCTGAACCATCACAYTGAGTGAATCTAGAGCTTGCTGAGGTGCCATGGCTGGCACCAGCTGATTCTGGGCACYACAGGGGTGCCTGCCACTCAGGCTTCTTCTAACAGATGTGCTCTAAGGCATCGCAGCCCTAATCTGAACTGTCCTTTACTAATAATGCCAAACCCTGGGCTGCTCTTCTGCAGGGTCTGGTCACAGACAAGCCCAAACAARACAACTTTTCTAGCAGTTTACTGCTGCAAGAGGAACGAACTGACAACCTACCCTGATGTCCAAACCCAAAGGCACRAAGCAGGATCCCACTAATGCTCCCTGTGAACTTGTGCAAACCCCAGTGGAAGCAGCAGAAGTGCTGCTACTGCAGGGCCAGTGTGGCCCAATGTGCTCTGCAGCCACTTGCCTTAGAAYCATCAGAGGGAATTATTCCAGCAGGCCTCACTGGTGCTCCCTTTTTCTAACTTCAGACAATACGAGTCACAATGCCCAACCACGTGGCCAGCTGTGGAGGATATTGCCCAATTCRTATAAAACAGAGAAAATATATTAATTATTTGATTATTATAAGTTAAATAAATAAAGCTCAAAAATAAAAGCCCCAGTTCTGAAGAGAATTTGCTTTCCCACCTCAGTATTTAAAAATATAGATTTATGACTGATCAGCTATAGGTCATTTTCTGTATCTCTTAGGGGAGTGGTGAGAGCACTTCGACCAAGTATTTTGTGAGTGTTATCASCATGATAAATGAGTTTTGTCCCTGTACACCCACAAAAGAGCCTCCTTCGTACCTATCCAGGCTAACAAATCTTCCCCAATCTCTCTGTGGCTTTACTTCACCTCCTATATTAATCAGATAGGTTGTTTGTTTTCCATACAGGGGATTGAGCAGGAGGACAAATAATCCTACAGCTTCCCATTGGCTTTGGATGCTTCAGTTTTTTCCAGAGTAATAATTATTTGGCCTGGAGGGAGAGGGCAAAGGGTAAAGCCATATGATATTTGACAAAAGTGACATCATGAACCTGAATTACTACAAAATTACTGTCTAATGAGTAAAACATTCAGGCTAGGTTTTCCCTCAAAGGATCATCTGTCCTACTTGTAGAATCATCCTTCCAGGGTGATATTTAAATAGTTTTCCCTTTCTTTAGAATAATTTTCAAGTCACATTTAGAGCTGTAAAAGTGGCCACCATTTCCTCAGCATTAACCCCTTGGAACCTTATTTACGTGACCATTATGACCATGTTTCCTCTCTGCAGCACTTGCAACGAAGCCCATCAGTGGTACTCTACATGGATGAGGTGAGCCTGTGTGGAGTAACAGGAGGTGCCACTTCACCCCTGCTKCAATGGATGAGTGCTGTGTCTCCATGGTTTCCCTGGTGACAACCAAGATAGTGAAGGTACCTGTCCCACCCACAYTCCCAGTGTCACTACAATGGGTTCAGCCTAGATGTAAATCTTGATTAAAGGAAGGTTTTCATTCATGCTCCAGCATGTCCCACAGGAGAGGAGTGTCTCCTGTAACTTTGGTCAAACCTAAGCATGCATTCAGAGTTTGCCTTCCATAATACTGAGTCCTATCCAAGTTCCTTCAGCATCACTTTGAGCAACAGGCTTCCACCATCCTCTTCTCCAAGGGGCATGAGTGTCTTTCTGYTGGTGACTGATTGCTATGTTTGGTCTTTCTCCTGGACTTCCTGAAATCGTTTCTCCAAGCGATCCAGTTTGGCCAGATTCTCCTTCAGCAGCTTGCTGTTTGGAACCAGTTGTAAGGCTTTCTCGTAGTAGTCACGGGCAGTGATGTAGCTCCCCTACAAAAAAAATTAGTGGCAGATCTCATTCCCATTCCCTGACATAGAAAAGTCATTCTGAGGGTAAGGTGAAAAACGTAACGCAGGGAAAACAGAGTTTAGAAACCTTGACATGGTTGAATTAGAAAAATACTTCTGTATGAAATTGATCACCAAGTGTTGTTGGCCTAAATTTGATGAAACTCACATGGCAAAAAATAGATTTACATTTTTCTGTTATGTTGCACCAGAAGAGTTAATTTTATTCAGCAACAGGATRGCTTAAGGACATCACACAATGTGACTCCTTAAGACCCAAACTATAATGATATGCTAAACTATTCAAAAGAATAAGCAACTACAGGGTAGGCTATCTATTTCCATAATTTCATGCCAGTATTCTGCCATTAGACATCKTTATTAAATTCATTAGGTAGAGAAGAACGTAAAAAGTCGTATCACAGTGACATTTTTCTAAGGTAGGTCAACAACTGAAGCAGGAAAGCTTTAGAGAGGAGCAGGTTGTTCCTTGCAGCCTGCACTCTTAAAATATGAGATTTGCATAACAGGCTGGAAAATTCTAGCTGGGGTAGAGGGACTTTCCCCCTTTTTGAATAAAATACGTCAAGGGCACTTGCTGTTCACAAACATTAAACTCTTGGCAGTCTGAAACCAATCCAGCTTTTTTTTTTTTTTTTTTTTTTTTTTTTTTGTCCAGAGTAGTAGTCTCTACACCTGGCAGCTGAAGGAAAACCAAAACTGTCCTACCTTGATGTGCTCGATGCCTCCCATGTTCATCCAGGCCTGTGCTTGGTCTGGGTTCAGCTCCACAGCCCGCTTATAGCTCTACAGAAACATGAAACATTTCCAGGTTAAGAGTCTTCAAACAAAACCAGTGCTGGAGGGGAAAGAAGCGCATTTTCCTCTCCTGAAGCCATTCAGRATGTAATTCAAATTCCTCTCATACACAATGCACAAAGTGAATTTCAGTTTCTTTGCAGCAGAGGCACATAATGTACCGCTTCATGGCTCAGTCCATCTCACAGGTTTTCCCTGCCAGTTTGTGTTTTTCTTGCACTGTGAGAGAAGCCACACTTGCTACCCTGTCCCTGTCCCCTGCACCACTGGGGTCTCCTGCACCTCAGGGTCATTTCCTCAGGCAATGCCAGCCACAATGCTTGCCAGCTACAAGCCATGTGGCTGCTCTTTATCTGCAGCCACATTTTTAATTTGGAGCTGGCAGCAGACTCTGGTACAGCCATTTGCATGGATCTGAGGGCCGTGCTTTCCCTCCCCACTGACACTGAGCATGGGAGAAAAAGCAATAAGGACCTTCTGAAGTCTGTCAAACTGCACTGTTTAAACATTGTCACAACAGGAAAGGATTGAAGTCAAGATTAAACATCTCTAGGGATATTGAGAATATTCAGAACAATACCAATAAAATTTTCTGAATCAGAGAATAACAGAATGAGTTGGTTTGAGAGGGACTTTAAAGATCATCTAGTTCCAGCTCCCCTCCTGCAGGCAGTGACAYCATCCACTAGACCAGGGTGCTTCTGTACTATTATTAATGCAAACATAATTTYGGAGCTATCAAGCATCCTGCTCCACAGAACAAGCTAACCTCTCAGTTACTGGCTTCTGAGGTGAGGCAGAACAACATGATGAGCTCTCACAGGTCCCCAAGCTTCCAGCTGAACTATCTGGAGCTGGTCACTGACAGCAAGAGGGGCTGGGGCTGGATGGAGCAAGGGTCAATCCCACCACAATTCTGTACATAACCTCTTAGGGCAGGGAGGAGTATTTCCACACAGAAAGGAGGAAAGAAGTTGCAGTCAAGTCTGGTAAAGTTAGATGCCTCATAGATTCCTCTGTGCCAGTGATGGACTCTGAACTCCTAAGGCCAGGGTGTATGCASCAGGGGGTTTAAACACAACAAAAAACTCTATCTTTTAGCCTATAAAACCAGGTAGGTTTTAGAGCAGTCATACCTCGAAAGCCTTGTCAAGRAGATTCTGTTCTCTTAGCTGATTTCCTTTAGTGAAAAAGAGCTCTGATATGACTTTTGGATCCTTTGGTTTTAGCTGAAGMGCTTTTTCTATAGCTTCAAGTGCCTGTGAGAAAGCAAGAGAACATTGTGAGCCTTCCATTCAGCACCTTCCCACTTCTCATTCTTTCCTCACCACCATGGATTCCCAGCATAAGAGTCATCTTCCTCCTTCCCTTGTTTGACCCACATCATTAACACATGTGGAAATGAGATTTTTATGTGCCTGGGGCTGATGGGGGGCTGACAACAGCAGGAGGTGTAAGTTAAAAGAAAATCACACTGCTTAGCTTCAGTGTCAGTATGTAGATAAACATAAGGTTTTAGTGAAGAAATAACCTAGTGGATGTGTGCTGAGGCACGTGACACATGCCCAGAGAGATGGAGTGCAAAATTGGCCCTGAGCTCTGTGTGTGAGCCCTTGGGACAAGGGTATCCCATGCCACAATACCTTGGCATAGAGCTCCTGCTTGCTGTAGATGGCTGAGAGAAGGCGGTAGCACTCCAGACACTCAGCATCCTCACCAAGGATATGGTTCGTCATCTTCTCAGCTTCCTTCGTCCGCCCCATCATCGCCAGCACCTGAGCCTGTAACAGAGCCACGTTATAAAGTGTTATGGCCTTGAAAAGCTCAGCCCTCTGCAATACACTGGGCTGCACCCATGGGTGCTGCTCCCCTGTGGAGGCCCTGCCTGGCCCCATGCTCACCAGTGCCAGGCGGATGTCCTTGTTGGAAGGCTGCAGCGCTGCCGCCTCCCGGTAAACCTGCAGCGCTTCTTCGTAGCGCCCCGTGTTGTAATAGAGAGCCCCCAGTGGGGACAGGATCTCAGCCTTCCGGGATACCTTCAGTGCCCTGGGGTTTGGGAAAAGAGATGCAGTCAGGTGGTGTCAGCAGCAAAGTGGAAGAGCAAGGTGGGTTTGTGCTGGGATGGAGAACCAAAGCTCTGCACCATCTGAGCCTGGCAAGCACAAGTTAAGTCCTGGGGAGGGATGAGCGTGTTCACAGCAGCAATACCTCTGGTCACCTGAGAAGGGCCAAGAACCACCTCCCAAGTGCCCACGAGCCTGCAGGAGGGGTGGGGATGGTTGACAGTGACAGAACCTGGGGAGTGTGAGCATAAATCTATATGCCAAAAAGAAGGCAAAAATACCCGCACCCAGTCCATCCTGCTGCATACCAGGAGTCAGAACCTGCCTGCTGGCACATTGCTGGGGAGGACCAGAGTTCCTGGTGGTGCTAAGGGTTTGGTGCTGAGCTGTGCAGSTGGTGCAGCAGCCACAGACTAGCTYCAAGCAGGGTGGGAGCTGTGGTAAAACAACATGCTCCTGCCACTGAGAAACCTCTGATTTTATCACGAGAGAATCCCCCAGCCACAAGGAGCAGTGTCCATCCTGGGGGCTTGGGAACAGTCCAGGGAAATCAACACTGCCTGAGCCCATTGCTGCCTTTTCAAGCACTCCCCAAACCAGATGGAGAATGAAGGGAGGAAACCCCATGCATGCACTGACAGATCCATGTATCAGAAGCTCTTTAGAAGAGACAAGCCATACAGGGGCAGGGGGAAACCCTCTGTCTCCCACCCCAAATCCTCACCTCTTGTACCACACTTCAGCCTCTTTGTTCTGCCCCAGGGAGCGGTGVAGCCTGCCCAGGTTGACCATGGCCACGTGGTGAGTGGGGCTCAGGAGGATGGCCTGCCTGTAGTGGGACATGGCTTGCTCGGGAGACCCTGCAGAGGAGAACCATTAAATTGGAGCATCAGAAAAATCCTGTCTCAAACTCAGCATGCAGTGATGTCCTGGTTTTTATCTATCGTTCTATGTGTGGGAAACATTTTGAGAAAGCATCCTGCCTCAGCCTTTTGAATCTAAAAGAAACTGCTGTCCAAACTAAGATTTAGGCCRCAATATTCAGAGATGATACCGAGAAAGATTGTCTAGGGATGGGTTTTTGCAGGTCGAGGGCACAGGCACCAGAGGATAACTCCTGATCATGCAGCAGGGGGACACAGCTGTGCTAAGGACAAAGCACATCTCCGAGAAGGGGCTGGGGCACATGTGCCATCTCCTGGTAGAGTATTCTTCCACCCTGGAGAGACAGGCAATGAAGAATGGAGAACAACGSCCACCCACTATTCCCCACACCACCACCAGAACTGCAAGTAATTTCAGCTCTTTCCACAGAGATATTCCCTCCACCTCTGCTGTGCTGCTCTGAGCTCCAGCTCAGTCTCTGTGTATTACTCAACAGGACTGGGAGTAGCTGCCAGGGACCAACTAATTCCCACTCAGGGCAATAAACCCCCGAGCAGAGGTGTCCTGGTGCATTTTGGAGCACGTAGGCACCATCCCTGTGCTGCACAGGAGCCATTGGGTGGCACTGCTTCGCTGTGTGAAAATGTGCAAGGTCCTGCAGCCCATGACATCACTGAGCACCACAACAAAATACCAGCAAAAAGGGAGGTGTAAGATCACCACTCCAATGTCYAAAACTCTAATTTTAATATCAGATTTTTATTTCGCTAAATAATGGTAAAACCATAAAGTTCCAGCATTTCAGTAATGCAAATAYTGCAGYTTTAATCCCAGGGCTCRTATAATTGGTTTGCAAACTCATGAYCAGATAATCTCCTGATGAAAACCAATACTCAAAGAGCTTTGTCCATCAACAAAGCTTTTCAGTGTTGGCATTTTTTAAACTGAATCACTTCACAATGTTTTTAATTCCATTTCTGGAAAACAGATCTCGAAAACAGCCAGTGCCTTTTGGGGCACTGAACACGCTGCTGTGGGAATTTTATTTTTACAGTTTTTCAGGTCTAGTTTGGTTTTTCTGAGACCACCTATGCAACTTAAAATGTAAATGGACACATCTTAGCATCTCTTTTGCAGGAGAGAGAAAGAAAATCTGTGGAGAGATTTAGGAGTGTGTAAGATTCACTCAAGGCTGAGAACATGTTATTCAAGGTATAACTTTTTCAGAACATCCAGCAGCAGCCTTTCCCCATCACTGAGCAGGCAGATGTTTTTGAAAATTATATCTACAAAACATCCTGGGAAGCAGCTGGGCATGCACCTCAGTCCCTCAGCCAGCCAGTGCCTCCCTYGCTCAACACACAGGGGTGATGTGCATCGTTAAAGGAGACACTCTGAGTGTCTGTGACCACTGCAGAGCTGTCTGGAGTTTTGGCTCCTTAAAGCCTGACACTTGCTGCAGGCTCGATGCACAAAATCCTGCAAGTTAATTGGTGTGGTGTTTCACAGCATCTCCCTGTGCTGCCAGTGAGGAGCACAGCCTGTGACAGGCTCACCAGCAGCCTTCCTTCACGCCTTGTCATGCCTCCAGGAGGGTTATTGACACATCATGCCCCAGGTATCAAAAGTCAGTGGGTTTTTTCCCAGTTGTTTGTGTGTAGGGAAGCGTAGGAACAAACCAGGAAATGATAGTTTTGACTTTGGCAAGTGCAAAAACCAGAAAGTGCTCTGCACTACATTTGAACCACAAATTTTGGCAGGAGCAGAACAGTTTATCTGAGTTGGCAAGCAAAGATGAGTAGAACATCAGAGGGAAATTACTCAGGAATTCTTATTATTTGCAAGCTTGAAKTTTGCCAGGGCACAAATTCAGAACCTCAACCTCTTTTGCTAATGCATGATGCCTCCTTTGATTATGAACATTGATTTTGGTTTTGTGCTTGTTTCACACTGGTGCTACAGAAAAGTGATGGCTCAGAGGCAGAACAGCCAGCTGCARAATGACAGACACCAGTGTCCTTTCTTTCTGCCCAAGAAGCACCACTGGAGCTGGGGACATGTGAAAGGGGCAGAATGGGTGACAACCAGATACCTTAAGCCTACACTGTTTCATCACTGAATCTTGGCTCTGTTCTGGATGGACCAGAGTGAGACAACAGACAATTTTCACTAGTCATTTGTCAAACTTAGCCTTGCTTATAAAGCTGTCAATAAAAGGTGGCAATTAAAGTGACGTTTTTGTTGTTGTTATGTGAATGCCAGAAAGTGCCAAGTATGTTGGATGGGAACCAGGAGCCCAGAAAATAAAAGATGCCATTATAGAGGTCCTRAAAAATCAATTCACCCCACAGTGTATAAGGTTTTGTTTTCACAGATGATTGTGGTTTAAAAGCCATGTTCCTTTCTACAGTGGCAGCACTCAACCCTTACAGTCAAAGAGCCAGGTTGTAACAAAGTGGGGCTGCACGTGCTCCAGAGACCATAATGACCCATTTGCGTGCCTGTGATGTGGTTTGAGGTGGCCATGCCTTGCTGGAAAAATGGCAACACTGTCAGGGTGCTGCCCAGCTCACACTGAAGAGGGCAAGTGGCTGTGATGGTGAGAAATGCTGAAGGGAGCAGTGGGGCTGAACGCTCATGCTGCACAGTGCCTGCACTGATTACAAATTCCAGTGYGCTGTGCCCTCCCTGCAGCACAGGGATATTTATTTCCAGGCTTTCCGTGGAGGCACATCTATTGCCTTGGATGTTTTTGACACCCGTTCAGATGTGTACTGCTGAATAAAATAAATCAAAGCGAAGAAGGCAGGGAGGGAAAAATCCCTTGCTCCCTCTCACTTACCGGTATCAACCAAGAAAACACCGTAGTTGTTATGCAGATCGGAGCTCTCTGGACAATTCTCAATGCCGGCTTTATAGACCTCCTCAGCTTCCTGAAGTCGTTCCTTAAAAGAAAAGGAGATTTCTTAGCCATGGCAGAAAGGTTGTCAGCACCATTTGCTGCACACCTGCACTCTGATAACTCCCTCGCTGCATGGGGAGCTCAAGTAACCTGCACCCACCCCACCTTCCAGAAGGCCAAAATTTTACCCCATGGCAYGGATCCCAGGGCAATTCAGACAGCTTTCCCCCAAACCTCTGCAATGGTAGCTACCTGTGAAACACCTGGAAAAGGTGGTGCCTGTGCAATGCTAGTGAGGCCCCAGCTGGGCACATGCCCAGGCAGGAAAAAYGCAGCAACAGGGATTGTGTTGGTTCTGTTCAGAAATAACTGTCATCCGGGAGCTGATATATTCTAATTTATTTGTTTAATGAGCATCTTGCTGGCTAACTTTTCCCCTCTGGAGCTCTGCTGTTCATTCCCTACGCCRTGAGGAAAATACAAGGAAAGAAAGCTTGTTGTGTATGCTGTGTAGGGAGGGAGTGCAGGAGGATAAAGGAAGCTGGAGAAAGATGGAGGGTGGTGAAAGAGTGGGGAAAATCTGGCAGGTTGGGATTAAAACCAGGCCTTGTCAATGTGTGAGGTGTAGTTCAAYAGGACTGATGGGAAATGCCATGCTGATCCCCAGATGCACTGAGCCCTCGCATTTTGCATTGATTTCAAGGAGGGTTTTTGGTGCTGAACATTTCTAGAGAATACAGATCTTTTCTTTGGGAACACCCTGCCTACAGAAAGCATCTTACTGGCTGTGWTCTGTCTAGCTTCAGCTACAGGCAGCCCGGTCCTGAAACAACAAGGTTTCTCTTTTGGATGAAGGAGCAGATCAAAAAGGTTTCCACTTCCCTCCAGTCAGCCTGTATGTGCCCACTGCCTTCATGCTCACAAGCACAGGCTCCTTCCATCCCCCTACTCCCAAAGCCTGGCTGTCGGGTGTGTTTGTGGAAGGAAACTGTGAGCTGTGAACAGGAGAGACAAACASAGCGCAGAGGGGTGTCAGGACAGCCTCCAGCCCCAAAGATGCTTTTCTCAATTCTTCCCCTTCCACTGAGCAGCAYAGCCCTACAGCAACAAACTCCACAGCCTCCCGATGATGCTCCCAAGCAAAATCAGCCAACTGAGGAGGGCCTGGAGCTCCCAGGGCAGATCCATGCTTGGAAGGGAATCCACTGGAAGGAGAGGTTGGACKGTTCCCAGCTGTGGACTCTCCTTCAGGCCTCCAAATCACAGAGCCCTTTGGGCTTTCTCTGGATTTAAAAGCTGTACCTGACAGTAGGTTTTTTTTTTCTGCAGCTGCTAAACGTGAGGACTCTTTTCTCACCTCCTATTTCAGAACTGCAGAGCTGGAATGAATTGCACTGAAAGAGTATGGGTTGATCACAAAATCACACGGTTTGCYGCAGTTAAGTCCCTTCACATTTACATGATAAAGGTCAGCAAGCAAAAGAGATAAGCGTGCAATAAAGCACAGAAACACGTTTTTAAAAAGTGCTTAACTTTGGAAATTTTGGATATATTGATGTGAATTTGACAWCATTATCCTGCAGAGTCAGGGAAAGTGTAGTGATCATCAGAACTGACTAAAATGAAGAGCAATTTCTTGTGTATATTTTCCAAGATTAATGTATTATTTTCTTGTCCTCTGCTTTTAATTTTCAGCCAATGAATGCAGCCTTGTATGCATATACATCAGTTTATTTACTGATCATAAACCCAGTTTTTAAAGCAAGGAAGGGCTGTGTTAAACGGGTTAGAGTGCTCCATGTCAAAACATTCACCAATATTGAGCACTTTTAGCACTTTTCTCTTGACTGGGTTTCTTTTTTGGCACCTAACATCCTGACCCTGCATGCCTCAGGCTCAACGCCCAGTCTAACAAAGTGTTTGCATTAAGCACAGTCAGAAAGTGGCAAGGGTGGAACCTGCTATTCCTGCCAGAGCTTTCCCTCCTCACAGCCTCTCCTCTTCTTAGGAGAAATAGAGCTCTAAGTTCATCAAGACTTGATTCTCATTAACACTTAATAATGCCCCTCCCAGACCTTCATGAAACATTCATCAACCTCACAAAACTCAGAAGACTGGCTTAAAAAATGTATGAGATTTTTATGATATTTAAAAAATTATGCATATGAGAATCTTTCAGTTGAACTCCGCGGTTTTAGCTCTGTTTTTCATAAGGCTCAGTTTTTCAGTTTGGTCATGCCCGAGCAGGCTTCCCTCTGCAGCTAAGTGGGTTAAAAAGTTTCTTTTGCTAAGAAACACACACACAAACTCAGTTGAAACGAGGTCCTGAAAAGAGCCACAAAGTAGCACAAAATGATGGATGAAACTGAAGCTGGGAAGAAAGTAAACTAGGGGAAAGCAGTATTAGAATGCTGTGAAAACGGGCAGTAAAAAGGTTTGATTTCCATTACCAGCACCACTGCAATGCTCACGGAAATCAAGGAAAACTGCAATACATTTGGACGGAGTTCTGATTCCAAGCAGAAAGAGCAGCCAGAAGGCCAAGCATTTATAAAAGGCACAAACAAGCTACACTGTTCTATACAATGCAGCTGGGTTTTCTTCCATGTCAGCTCTGATTTCAGAATCAGCTATCAGAGAAAGAAAATGGCAATTACATCAGGTAACAGGTTAATTCCCTGGCACCTGAGACATTCCTCTTAGCAGAATTTCTTACAGGCATAGAAGGGAAGGAACCATAAGCTCCCAGCCACATGCAGCAGCAGGTATTGCAGGACAGACTCTACTGTGGTCACCAGGACGAGTGTGTGAGGCAGCAGGTGCACAATCAAGTAATCATCATGTGAAAGAGTCAAAAGTCCGCAGAAAATTGCTCTTTTCTGAGAAAATTGCACTAAATATCTTTTTTTTCCTACCACTTGCTCAAGTCCCAATAGGATGAACAATCTATATGCAAGAGAGATGAATTATTGCTGGACTCACTAATGGCATTTGCTTTGGGCAGAAGGTCTCTGGACTATAATGGTTTTATTGGCTCTGTTGACCTTGCAATCAATTGCTCTAATTAATAATTTCAATTAATATTAAAACCAGGTATTACTGCAGAKGACTCATTTCCTATATTTGCAGGAGACTCTTCATTGATAGGCTTATTCAAAGTTCCCATTCAATGAAGCTCATCTTTAAATTCATACATTGTATTTTGARATTCCCTGCAGTTAATATTGATATTTGAAATTCCCTTAAAAGGGAAAATAAAATAGAACATTTTTCAGTAATTCATGCACATCACAACTCACAGGTGAGTTCTGCAGAGTGCTTACATCATTAGAGAAGAWTAAACAAGAATGAGACCTATAGTTTTGCTGAAATTTATCCCCTTCCCTTACACAGAGAAGATTTCACTAACCAGAATAATAGAAAACACCAAAAGATACCCTTTTGCTTTGTCTGCATTTATATTCAGCAACCTTTTTAAGAAAGCTTCAGCATCCTATGCCTCAGAACAATTAGATCTGAAGACAGAAGGAGAAAAAAATCAATTTTCCAAAGGTTTGCAGAGGTGTGCTGGAGCTGTGCAGCTACAGGGACCTTGTCACCCACCCCCACAGCCCCAGAGTGGGACCACTGCACAAATCACAGCAYCCCTCATCTGCAGGTGTGGAGGATGGAGGGCTTGGTGGCCTCAGTGTGAGCCACTCACACTCATGGCTCCTTCTCAACTCATGGATTTTGTGCCTCAAGTTCTCTTTTTCCTCTGTGGGGACAATATTTCACCTCACAGGGACRTTGTAGGAATTAATTACCTAACCACGGAGAGTAGGGAGAGGCTGAGTAATGAGCGTGGGGAGCAGGCCCAAGAGGAAATGAGTAATCCTGCCTCCAGAGCACTGCCTGGGACACGTACCGTAAATAAGGTCTGKAGGCACATGAACAATGAGGTTAAATAAAATATTGAGCAGCAACTCATTAAGAGCAACATAAAGCCAGGGAACCCTCCCACTCCCTGCTCGGGATCACCCACCACAGTCATGAAGGACTGCAACGCTCTGTGTGTGTGCAAGGGGCAGAGTCATGAAGGACCGCATCGCTCTGTGTGTGTGCAAGGGGCAGAGTCCGGGCCACACAGCACCCCTGCTTCCTGACAATTCCTCCTCTGGGCTGGACAGTCCCCATGGTTCCTGACAATTCCTGCTCTGGGCTGCACAGCCCTCCCGGTTCCTCACAATTCCCTGTCTGGGCTGCACAGCATCCCTGGCTCCTCACAATTCCCAGTCTGGGCCGCACAGCCCAGCTGGTTCCTCACAATTCCCGGTCTGGGCTGCACAGCCCCCCAGGTTCCTCACAATTCCTGCTCTGGGCCGCACAGCCCTCCTGGTTCCTGACAATTCCTGCTCTGGGACGCACAGTCCCTCTGGTTTCTCACAATTCCTGCTCTGGGCTGCACAGCACCCCTGCTTCCTCACAATTCCCAGTCTGGGTCGCACAGCCGCCCTGGTTCCTGACAATTCCCAGTCTGGGCCACACAGCCCCTCTGGCTCCTCACAATTCCTGGTCAAGACTCCATAGCCCTCCTGGTTCCTGACAATTCCTGGTCAGGGCTGCAGAGTCCCCCTGGCTCCTCACAATTCCTGGTCAGGGCTGCACAGCCCCCCTGCTTCCTCACAATTTCTGGTCTGGGCTGCAGAGCACTCCCAGTTCCTCACAATTCCCAGTCTGGGCCGTACAGCCCCCCTGACTCCTCACAATTCCTGCTTTGGGCCGCACAGCCCCCCCGGTTCCTGACAATTCCCGGCTCTGGAATGATCTATTATGCAATCTCAGGGCTATCTGTGTAGGCGTCTGTGTGTGAGGGGAAGCGCTCGCCTCTCCTGCTGTCACAACACTCGAGGTGCAGCGGATTGAGCCTTCGCCACYGAGGGGGGATTTACTCACTGCTTCAGCAGCGATTTAATTCAGAGCCACGCTGTGTGGGTGTGATCTCTCACTGGGAATGAGATGCCTCCCATCCTGGAAAAGCCATCTGTGAAGCAGCCTGAGAGATGGCATGGACCCACCGTGAGCGAGACAGGGGTGGGAGGCGCAGGAGGGGCTGTGGCCATGGCAAATGCAGGGACAGAGGGCAGAGGGACAGAGCCATCCCATCCCATCCCATCCCATCCCATCCCATCCCATCCCATCCCATCCATCCCCATTACCTGCTCAGCCAACAGCGAGGCCAGGCTGGAGTAGGCGTCGGCAAACTCTGGGCCATACTTAATGGAGTCCCGCAGCAAGATTACAGCTTCCTCCTTCTTTCCTTGGGACCTGCAGGAAGGAGGAAAAAAAGAACCAGAGAGGAATATTCCTGTAAGTAGACGTTTAGGTTATCCCACTGATTAACTACTTTAAAGAGACGTGGAAGTCCCCGGCTTGACCTCTTCAACAAAGATGGAATGATTCACTCACGCCTCCTCTGCACAGTGAGAGTACCCAGCATCTCCTCAGCCCATCTCTGTCCTCAGCAGCTGCGAGGATAAAGGATTAATGACTCAGTGGAGGTCASTATCTGCAGGGAGGGTGCCAAGAGGATGGAGGCACTGTTATCTGGGAACAGGATACTCACATCAGTAGGCTGGAGACACTATGACCCTTAATTTCCTTTACTAAAACCTTGAAGAGTCTCCGTATGTTCCTGTACAACAAATGCTGTTAGAGATCTACTTATGACTCCATTAATTTGAAATTAAAGTATCTTCAAGGTAAATCTGCCTAGGATCCCTAAATAATTCCTTAGCAACTTGATCAYTAGGCTAGAGGAATCTGTTCTTCAGGTCCTAAGGATTATGAACAGAGATAGTTGAGAGCTGGCTATGCTGATGAGCTAGTTTTTTTTTTTTTTCCCAGCATTTTTTGCTATGGAAAATAGAAGTAGTTTCCCTAACAAAAATCTTGGGATGTTTATTTATTTGAGCTATAATTTCTCCAGTATCGCTCTGTATTTCTCTCCTTTGAAAAATGAGAAGGTTTCCTGAACAAACATCTAAAGATGTTTAGCTGGGCTGAAACAACATTTTCCTTGTGCTGGGTGTACAAAGAATACGAATAGCAGGGCTTAGAAAAAGAAACAAAGGGCTCTGGGGAAACAGAAAATACGKGAACACCTTGCTGCTTTGGCCTTAGATTTCATCTGAGTGACATGGTCAAGTAACCAGATCTTGTTTATAAGGTGCAAATTTCAGCTGATAATATATGTGGCTTTGCAGATTTTTTCCCTTTCTAGTTATGTAAGAATATTTTGCCCGTGCATTAAGCTAAGTAAAACCAGTTGTGCTGGTCTTTTTCTTCTTCCAGTGCTGTTCCATATAAATTACACAAGCGAAGCAAAAACAAATAAAGAACCACTTTTCTCCTACACTAATTAAAGTCTAGCTAGCTTGTCAATTTATAAAACTTTGGGATCCCTTGGCTGGAGTTTCATGACACGTTTTTATAAATCAAAAMCAGATATCTGCTTTATAAAGGTATTGATGTTTGGCAAAAAATGTAGGAAATGCCCGCTACAGAAATAAAAGGATTAAGTGATTCACTCAGCAGCGGTAAAATTTCCCTTTAACCAMAAGCATTCACTCCAAACATGGGGCAGCCCGCTTAATTACTCTTTTATTCCAAAATGGCCTCTTTTTTTTTCCATTTGATCCAAGAACAATGTTTGTCTCCTGAAAGTGGGGATAAAGAGGGAAAGATTATGGCATCTTTTTATGTGACACACTGAATTACATTAAAAAAAGCAGATCCAGTAGTTTCTCAGAGGGCTTAGGCCTGCAAGATACCAAGTGCTCTGGCCAAGCACTTAAAYGTGTACTTAACTTTTATGTATGCAAGTTGAAAATTAATTACTGGTTGAAGTGCTTTCCTGGCCCAAGGCCAACATTTTGCAGGATCAAGGCCGTCGCTTATATAAATCGGCAATTTGGGAGAGCACAAAGCATTGAAAGAACAGTCCAACACACTAATTTACCACAAACTAGGGATCTGGAGCAGGAATAGTTTGGTAATGTATACCTTCACTGTGACAGAGAGAATAAATTCAACTACACAAGCAATCTGTGATTGCTTATTCCAATTTTTACCCAAATGACCCTGTTTTATAATGCCCTCTTTTCACTCCCTTCCCCACCTGGCTCACAGCCTTGCCTCTACAGTCAGCCTGCTCAAGCTGAAAGCAAGGAACAGCTCTTTCCACTGAGAGCTTATCTTCCATATTTTTCCAAGTGCCTTGCAGCTGGAGAAGCACCAGGTTAAACCAGTCTGCCAAAGTCTGATGATGCAGCCCAGATAACAGGGCTGCTAGCACYGGAGCAAATTCCACATTCAATAGAGAGCAGCCTGGAATGGGTGCTCTAAAGGACTTTCTAACTTTCATACTTTATTTTGTGATGTCATTTGACTGTATTAAAGCCAGAAACAYAGAACTCAACAAAGGCTCCACAACTGTTCTGAACAATTTTTTTACAAGGATATAGAGAAGCCAGAGCCAAACTCTTCTCAGAGGTGCACAGTGACAGGACAAGAGGCAACAGATGCCAGTAGGAACATGGAAAAGCCTGACTGGATATAAAGAAAAATATTTTTCACCACAAGGATGATCAAACATTGGAACAGGTCTCATGGAGAGATTGTGGCATCTCTGTCCTTGGAGGTGCCCAAGAYTCAGCTGGACACAGCCCTGAGCAATCTGATCCAATCAGACTTGCTCCGAGAAGCTGGCTTGATCTCCAAATGACCTCCAGAGACCCTAAGCTAYGATAATAACCTAAGTTATTTTTTTAACCTACTTCAAAAATTAGACTTCCAGAGTTTGGGGAGGTTTCACCAACAGGCTACATTGAGTATGTGATACTGAGGGATAAATACAGCACTTCATGAGCCCCAGAGTATCCTGCAGAGACCATTCCAAAAGCCAGATGSAGTCTCAGTGAACATCACCACCCCATCTGCTTATCTGAATGAAAGGAAGGAACGTTTCAGTAGCTATAGGATCTTAAATCTCAATACACATAATTTCTACCTGATGGTTTTCAGCAGCTCCAGACAGTTCCACAAGCCTGTGTTAGCACCCTCCAATACATCCAGAAGCCCATATCAGAGAGGGCAGACAGTCCTTCTTCTTCTGAATAATGGGTTTGCTAAACTGGGACTAAATCACCATAACAAACACTCGGCATGTTGTACATTACCCCACATCCAGAAGAGAATCAGTCCTTTGAGTAAGCTCGAGATTCAGTGGAGACTGTTTCACTTTCCCCTTCAAAATGAAGCCATAACACTCKCAAAGCATGTAAGAGTTCTGAGGCTTTCCTTCATAAGGAACGGGGAAGTGAGTATTGCAGTGCTTTAAGTATTGATACAGTACCACAAATGAGAAGTTCTTATCCATTCCTCCTGCAGCAGAAAGCTGAGATAGATATTTATTTCAGATGTTCTTARTATTTTATTTCTTGTCACTTTGCAGAATAACCCACTGGCTATAAATTTGTGAGGTATTCTGAATGATATTTATCTATCTGTATCTCAACAAACCTGAATTTATACAGGAGTCAATACAAATACWCAAAATACAAAAAAGCAGCATCAGGCTGCTCTGTGCTGCTGATCACAGACCATAAAAGCAGAGAGATTTCTCACTTTTAGGTAGGCCATCTTTCTATTTTAAGTAAGAAATCTGTCRGCATTGTTTAATTATCTACTCTCCAATATTTATATTGGGCATGAAAATGATGACATACAACTTTATTTTAGGATATGTAAACAAAACCAGAGGCTTATTCAACCATTACCCTGCAATACTTCCTGAGAACATTCATCTTCTGGCATACAGCTGTCTTCTTTATGTGCAAACAGAAAATGGAAACATCATTTTTCATCTACAGCTTCCACAGAAAAAGACTTAAAATTTTATCCTGTGTCCTCAAAACAGTTTTTTACTCAATTTTAAATCACAAGCAATGGATGCTTAAATAGCTCATTTGCATGGAATAATGAAAGGCAGATTCCCACATGGGAATGACAAAGGCATCCTTCCAAAATCCTGGAGTTCCCCTTTCTCAGTACTCCAGAGGAGATGAAATCAAATATCCACCATCAGATCTGCACACTGTGAGCAGGGAAGGGTGCAGGAAACTCAGCAGGATTCAACTGGGAATTCCCCATCCCAGACAATTTCATTGCAATCCCAGTGCMWGCAGGGCTCTCACTGGACATGCCCYACGTGTTGCAGATCTSGYTCTTCTTGATCTGCACCATGGAATGAAACCTCTGCAAAGCAGATAGAAAATGCTTCTATTGCTTGACCATTTATYTTCTCTCTGACATTTGTTTAAAAATCAAAACACTCTTCATAATGTCTCATAGCACAGCCAGAAAGTAATATCTGTTTGCAATATTCTGCAGATTTCCATTTTATTTCATTTATTACCCATATTAGACTAGCATTTAGTGTCTGCAGAATACTGGTTGCCATATATATATACATACATATGAAAAGATAATTTGGAGACCCAGGTAGAAAACGTAAATAAAGACATCATTGTAAGAAGGTAAAACTTGAAATCTCTGCCTTGTACCTGTCWGGTCACAAGTCACCTCATGCTCCAGCGTGGCTGATGTTCTTTGCTAAGCTGGTGGATCATCTAGGAAAGGTGCTGGCCAGAGGGATTGAGATAGCATTTTGGGAGTGRCATTCATACAGGATCTGCCCACACAGCATCTGCTTTACATTGTGATAATCCCTCCAGTGTGAACTCTGCCTGTTTTTTAGCAGGTTTTTTTAAGCTGACCAGGGAGACAAGAGCACCCAACTCCCAATACAGTCAACACTGCTGCTGTGTCCAGATGCACTACATTTTGCAAGCCCAGAGGAAATTCAGAAAATGGGAGCAAATGGATGTGGGAAAAGGGCAGGTGGATCCTGAGCGCTTTCTTTTGACAAGTTTAGMACAAGCACCACACACATTTGACATTCTGCAAAGTATGGCACCACAGAAGGAAGCAGAGCACAYACAATCCCACAGGACACACAATATCTTAAGGATCACATTGTGAAAAACATGACATATTGCACAGAAAACAAACTGTAGTTCTAAGAGATTTTYCCCCCACGTCTTCTTTGTGCTTTTCCTGTGCAACAAATCCAGCTTTTATCCATCAGCTGGGTCAGAAGAGCCCATTGACAGGCTAGATTTAAGCATTATTGACATGGGACATCCTAGTGCTTCTTCTGGCTCAGATCTTTGTGTATTAATATTTTATATTTAAAAAAATACCAAAACAAAACAGAGAATAATAACTAAGGCATATATGATGGACTTAAAAGACAATATGTATTTTTAAACACCATTGCCACGTGAAATTAATTTCAGTCAACYAAATGTGATGAATAATACAAAGAGCTTTCATTTCTCTTGTAATAAGATTGTACCACTTTCCTTCCTTGTGTGTATTTCCAGTAATGCACTTACCTACTTTCTGTTTAAAGTTACTCATTTCCCATATTCTAACCTCAAACCACTAGGTTTACTTCTACATTATTCTGATAATTTCTCTGCTACTGAACAGACCAGGTAGAACTTCAGCAGCCCACTTAATATCCATTATACAAATCCACATTTAAAGTTACATTTCAGGACCAGAAAGATCAACTTTTAATGACACAGTGCCACTTTAAAACCAGTCCCACACTRAGCCTGTCATGGTTTAACCAGCACAAAGCCCAGCTGCTCTAAAAGATTTACCAAGACCTATTATCAGCAAAATAARGGCTGTTTGTATCAGCAAAAATGTACTTTCACTGCTGCAGTTTATGGAGTTCTACCAGCAAATACCTCAATATCATCACAAAAACAAGGATATTTTTGCTGGTGTTAAATGGAGATATTTTAACTTTTTTTAATGTAAACCTTTGCAGATCTTATCACATTGGATTCTTGTACAGATCTAAGTTTAGTCTTTAGACATGGTTAGTCAAATTAATTTGCATGATTATGATTGTGTTCTATTCTCCTTGCTAAAGGCTGACACTAAATAACAATGAGTGAAATAATGAGCTCATCAACTTGTTTTTAACTGTAGAGGGATGTAAACCACCCTTCCCCTCAAATCCAGACCTACCTGCTCTGCAAGGGAATGAACACCCTGTTGCTCTGAGCATCTCAGCACAAGCTGTTTATGCCTATATTACACAACAACTTTCCATACAACTAATGAGCAGGAGTGGGAACTTGCAGAGAGGGATTTTTTGGATCTGTGCTATTTATTAGTTCAGCACCTGATGSCTGTCTTTGAACAATACAGCTTCCTCCTCAGGAAAGGTTTACACATCTCCACCAAGGTGGGGATCTCAGGTGGCTGGATGGGTTTTGGCAACTCATGTCTGATGCCTGTTTTGGAACAAGTGAATTAATTCCCTGCAACTGAAACAAACTTGTGAACAACACCTAGAATGATGTTGCAGACAGCACAAGGATATMCAAACCAAGCCTCACCTTTKTGTCGRCACTTTTGGATGGCACTAAGATATRACACMATTTCTTCACCAGTTAGCAGAAAAAACCTACTTTGGTGATGTGTGTAAAGGCAATGTGAATTTTCTCAGTGCCAGACCTGCATTCAACTTACTTGAGCAGGTTGCCGAGGTTGAAGAGAGCTCGGTTGTGCTGAGGGTTCAGCTGAAGGGCCCGTCTGTAATAGTCCTTTGCTTCCACCACATCTTTGGTCAACGTCCCCAAGTTGTTGAGAGCACTTGCRTGACGAGGGTACAGCCTAGGAAAAATGAAATATCAACTTACAGATGCTCATTAATTGGCAARTAAAGCTGAGGTCACTGCCATCAATGCTGTTTGGCACTCAATAAAGGGAAGAATGTCAGCTAAAAGATCCTGTTTTCCCTTCATTTGCGGCAGGTCAGATACGATCCTGAGGAACTTTTTCAACACCCAAAGAGACTGTAAATCAGATCTTCTCCCATGGTTCTTATCTCCAGGGCAAAAAGGAATATTGAACAGGTCTGAAAACCTATCTTAGTCTTCAAGCACAAGGCATAGTGACTAAAGTAACCTGAATGTTTTTATTCAAAATGCTTTTGCAACAAGCAAGAACTGCCTTGCCAAAAAACGTTTCCAATGGAAATACGTTTTGACATATACAGAAGCCAACACAACACCATTTAAAATTATTTGTTGTGTTTTTAGAATCTTTTTTTACTGTAAATGTGATAATAAAGTGCAAAAGGAAACCTGAAATCACCTGTTGAACAATGCTTTCAGGACYAAGCAAAATGATAAAAGGATCTGAAACCAGACTGCTTAACATCATGAATTCTCTAAGCTTCTTGTAGCATTTGGTTCAGCACAGTTCTCTTTTTATCTGAYCTGTTTATCTTTACATCTGCCTGTTT
Source organism: Malurus melanocephalus (assembly GCF_030028575.1). NCBI lineage: Eukaryota > Metazoa > Chordata > Aves > Passeriformes > Maluridae > Malurus > Malurus melanocephalus. The sequence goes on from NW_026623254.1 coordinate 3,861,662, forward strand.
CAGTTATAAGATTACAATTGGGCCCAATGTATCTCTGTTAAAATTCTCCACAAATAAAGCWGCAGGTCACGATCCATTTAGCAGCTTAAATTCTCGAAGTTGTGCCCCTACATTAATATTTTAGTTTGTAAGTCTTTCACCAGAAAACTCCAGAGGTGAAAGTGRTCCAGGGCATGATTTAAGTATCCAGAACCGTTCGGGTGATAGGTGAAAATTCAGGCTCATTATGATACAGAAATAAATCTCTGACAGACGCCCACAGAGAACCCTGGAGACCATCTGTGTGAGAAGGTCTGGTGCTCTGGTATGAAATCCCACAGAATCCCTGCAGATGATCASTTCATTTCTGGTTGGGAGGAAGCAGGTTAAGGTGGTCAAGGCTTGAGTTTAAGAAGTCACAAACCCCGCTGCCACTGTAGGTTTTTTATTTTGGATGAGGACAACTCCTCTGACATTTCTTTGCCTTAGGTCCCTGATCATGAGAAAGTGATGTGGAAAATGACATTAAATAGTTGGCTATGAAAGCACAGGGCACAGAATGAGGAGGGGCATTTAAACGAAGGGATTAAGACTCTACAGTATAGCCTGACTAAAGTTTGTAACTGTTTTTAATCCTAGACTTTCCACWGTGGGKTTTTTTTTCTTTTGCCTGGAGTTTTTCACTATGTCAATTCAGCCCTGGGATTTTCTGTGCTTAAGTACCATGAATAATTTAGCATTTTATACACTGCAGCAACATTTGTATCAGTCACATTTTCACTCCACAGCTCATAAATKATTTTGGCAAGGTCTTATTCGGGGATGAAGCTGGAAACATTCAAGGGAACTCTGGGAGAAATGGGCATGTACCTCTAACCAAACCAGGRTGTTTCCTACCACTAAGTAAGAAAAAAGACCAAAGTCCTTTTTCCACCTAGCAAACAAGGACTGCAAAGCCACATATTTGAGGAGAAATTGTTCAGGGATGCAGCCATGTGTGTTTTTAAAAAATTGGCCTGTTGTAATAACAAAAGATAAATGTAGTGACCATCACTCACAGTAAATAATGACYACAGAATGCCAACATCCCTCCCACACGTCTTTCACAGGTCACCACTTCTGCTGCCAGCCCTCAGGTGCGTTGTCCAGAGTCCACACTCACTCACACCACCTGCACTTGCTGCTCAACTGACTTGTGAAGAGACCCCCTACTGAACTTGTCACAGAGTGGCAGAGTAAGAAATTTGTGGTGAGAGCCACAGCTGACACAGAATTAGCATCCCTTTCCATCCCTGAAACTCCCTGGTGAGCCTGGTGCATTTTGGGGWGTGAGAGGCTTCCTGTGCTTGAAGCAGCACCGCAGAAGACAAGACAGCGATGAGGGTGTAAGTGTGGAGCCTTGACCTTGGCCCCAAAATCCATTTGTCACCAGGTCTAAGCCTCCCCAGGTGAAGCAGGCTGGCAGAAATGTTTTCCACAGCAACAGCAGGGGAGGAAAGGAAAGGGCCAAGTTTGCCTGCTCCTCAACACTTGGGATGCAGCTCTGGGTGATACCTTGACCAGGACCTTGAACAAAGAACATCTTAGGGCAAAGGGGCAAAGGGGCTCAGTCTTGTCTTCCATTTTTTCCATGGGATTTTGACATTGCTTTGGACCAAGAAAATGGTCTGGGAGTTACATTTTTGAGTCTTTTTTTACCATATGGCTCTGATAACAGTGTGCACTGCTTCTGTCAGTAGTCACACATAAAACAGCTCTATTATTTGACATGAAGTCATTTGAGTTACGTGTGGGCAAAAGGATTTCAGACAATCCTTGGGAAAGTCAGAAACAGATTAACATTTTATAGCCCTAAACCTGATTGTTTTTCTCTCAAACTTTCAGAAATTAATTCTGTTCCTGGCCTTTAGTGCTCCTATGACATTTTAGGCCCAGGAGATTTGCTTGCACCGATTTGGAGTGGAATGAAAACTCAAGATTAAAAAAGGGAACTGATTTCACCTTTAAATTGCACAGTTAAGACCAGCAGCTCCATAAATACACTTCTACGCTCAGTGCTGAAACCTCTCAACAGCAAATCACAGGATGCAAACATGTCTCCCATGTATCCTGGGCTCCATTTTTGTGTTTTACATTTATTCACTACATCTCATTGCCCTTTCCAAGAAATGTAAGTGAAAACCCAGAACCTCAGGAAGCACAAATTGTCGGCTTAAACCTACTTAAAATTTGGCCTGAAGAACTCAAGACATTTTCAATTTTACATATCTGAACAAAAGAGAAATTYTGACCACAGCATGATAAGGCAGTGGTGTTGGGCTTTGCCACTAGGGTTCAGATCTTTTATTTCTCTCCAAATATTTTATTTGGAATATTACTTTATTGTGGTGGTAGGGCAAAGTGCCACTCGACTGAGTTCAGCAGAAAGCACCACCAAGCCTAAGAGAACATCACCTCTGGTAAAGCAACCAGAGCCAGAGCCTGAGCCCAYGACCATCCATGCTGTTATAGAATCACTAAATCATAGATTGTTTGGGGATGTGAGGGACCTTAAAGACCATCTGTTCCAATCCCCATCCACTATGTGCAGGGACACCTTCCTCTAGATCAGGCTATTCAAAGCTCCATCCAACCTGGCCTTGGACACTTCCAGGAATGGGGCATCCACAACTTCTATGAACAACATGATCCATACTCAACATTTTCACAATAAAGAATTTCTTCCTAATATCCCATCTAAACCTGCCCTCTTTTCAGTTCATGCTGGTTTCATACCACGCTCAAATAGTTCCCAGGAGTGGTCCAGGCCTGAGCTCAGATCAGGGTTGGTTTGGTCCCAAAAGCCATTTTTGACTTGGTCACTGTCTCTCAGAGAATACAAACACCGAACACACAATTAGTGCCAGTTGACCTCAGGGCTAGAGAATGGAGACCAGATAATTTTTTAATTTATTAATATGGATGTTGAACAAAGAACTATCAGCCTGTCGTGGTGATGAGACCACCCCGGGGGCTACTGGGACAGCTGGAACTCAGTGGTGGAAAGACCTCGACAACTCCCTGGAGAATTAGAGGGTTCCTTCCAAGAATATGTAAATCCTCCTACCCYGGTTGGACCTAATCTGGTCCCTCACTCCACCCATCCCTTCCACCATTGTTTATTGAATCCCCTTTGCCCTTTCTCTCTCTCCACCCTGTCAGGTCCAGTGACTGGCCCCACAGCTSTATAACTGGGGGCAGAGAACCTACCTCTCTCTCTTCACCTCTGGATTCCCTCTGGGAATAAATGTCTGGAACATCCACATGGATGAGCCCTTCTGTTCTTTGTCTCTGGTAAGGTATGAGCTACAAGCATACTGGGTGTGTGTGTGTGTTAGCCTTTTACCAGCAAAGGTGTTGGGGAATCCTTACTGCACAGCACCAAGGCACTGCTGGCCAGAGCAATCCCCAAAGGCTGCAGGGACACTTCTGGTACACGCAGAGGGATCAGACCACACCAACCACCACCCCAGGGATATGTTATCAGCCCTATTCAAACAACACTCTGTTCAGGCACACCCACTGCTGTTAGCAACAGCTCCCTGGGCATAAAAACAGCAGAACAAAGTCTTGTGGCAGGATTTGCACAGAAGCATAAAACTTGACTACGAGTTACCAAGTAAAGCAACATTTACTCAATAACTTTCAAATGTTTCTGCAAAACTTGCAGATACACCAAAGTTGTTTGCTTTTTGCTGTGGGTGACTTGTTATAATGGAGAAAAACATACTTTTCCTATTTTTAAAACATCAGGTTTGTGCTGTTTATCAAGACTTTTGGAATTGGTCTCAATGAATCCTGATATTCATCTTTAGCTTATTTTGATYGTAAGTTCTATAATGCAAACACTGTGTCTTCTCCGTTCTTCATTCATATGAAGGATGTATTTCTTTCTTAGACGGGTTGGAAACAAATTACCAGGACAAGGAGGTCTCCAATTGACCTGAAGTCTCTTCATGCCACAGGAATAACAACATTCGGAATCCAGACTTTGTTTTATAAACCATCAGGATACTCTGAGATGCAAGGGATCAATTGTCAGAACATATATAGCTTGTTTTGCAACTTCTCTTGAAAAACAAAGCTTTCTATCTGGAACATAGATGGAGCTGCATTTTCCTTGCCATCACCACTGATAATGGTAACAGTCTGCAAGGCAATCCTTGCTATGCGTCTGATTAGGTGGAAATTCCTCTAGGCTTCACCTAATCAAATGCAAGTGCTGCATTATTTATGAAAGGAAGCTGAATTTCATTAAACTTACTCTACAAGTAGCAGTTCATGTAAAAAATCAGTTTATCTTTTCCTTTAGAAATCAGAATAATTTTCTTTAAAAATCTGCATTCAAGGATAATTATAATAGAAGTCTTGAAATAGCAAAATTATGGGAAGGCAGCACATAAGAGTATATTTTAAAGGAGACTGAGATTTTATTTCTAAAGAGAAGACGACAAGTGGGATGTTTCCTTGTTGCAGAATGAATAATTCAGATGATTCTTCCAATACTGTATCTGCAATTGTCAGAATAAATTTCAGCAGCCTTCCCTTTAACTAYTACAGGTATACACTGCACAGGAACTGCTGTTAGTAATTATCCCCACCTCTTTGAGGCCAGCAAAATTCCCCCTAATACCACTGAACAAAAGCCCTATTGACTTGCACAGTCAAGAGATTTCCAGTTTGCCAAGATGATACCAGGTATAAAACATATACAGTYATCAAAACGCTGATGACCACTGTGTTTTGATTTAATGCTGCTAACATCTGAAACATTAAAAAAATTTTGAAGGGCTTTGTTTGGCTCCATATCTGAACTGCAAGACAATTACAGAAAGAAAAGGAAAGGAGGAAATTCGTTGTCATGACTGCAACCKATGATCCACCTAGAATTTTAATTCTTTTAATTCAGGTTGAGTGAGGCCACTTAAAACAACTGGCAASCTCTGCTCCCAGTCCTGCCTTTAAACAGTCCCTGGTCTGGTGCCAGGGGTATTCWGGGGGAGGAAGGCATTAGTGTGACAACTACCCACTTGCTCTTAGGAGCTTTATGTGGTTTTTGCACAGCCATTGCTGCGTGGGTAGCAAACAGCAGGAATGGGGCCAGACTAACATGCAATTAGCCTGGAAAACTACCATGGACAGTAAAGGAAAAGGTTGTAATGTTGTCTTTCGGGTGTTTGGGCAGCTCCCCACAGCCACTGCCTGATAAAAGACATTAATGAAAGCAGCCCAGAACACACTTCTCAGAGCCAGAGACTTCTCAGAGCTGCCACAGTCCTGAGATGGCACACRAGGGTGACTCTTCCTGATGCCCCAGCCCAGTGACCAGCCCTTCACCACTCTCCTAGGGCTGACAATAAGCCTGTTGAAAGCACATTCCCAGTGACTTAAAACATGAGTTCTTAYAACCATTATAAAACCTGTAAGCAACCCTGGTCATCATTATCCCAACAGCCATGCCATGGCAGCAGCAGAAAGAAAAAACCTGTCTGCATCATCTTGCGCAATATTCAAAGGGGCTCCAAGCATTTTCATTTCTTCTAGAAATTAAAACCACCAACTGAGTCAACTGGGGAGGATGTAGTGTGCCTGGTTTTTGTTAATACATCTTTTGATTAAATGATGCATTTAAACTCAGCACTGACAGGGACCATGCCACCTTCAAGGCAGCTGTGATACATCACCCTCCATGCTCCCCTGACAAAACAGGCTCTGTTACCTCACAGGCAGGAGGAGAGGGGAGGCTGAAGAGCCACTSCTCCTCCATCCAGCAGGACACTTCCCTGACAGCCACTCCTGGTGCCTGTCTGACCACAAAGCTCAGCCTCCACGGGGCTCCCTTCAGCCACATTAAGCACACGGACTCAGGCGTTAATTACTTAATACACAGCCAGGCTCAATTACTTGCTGGCAGCATGGCAACTTGCTTTTAAGGCACGTTTTGCCCATTCCAATATATAYTGCAATTATTGGCATTGTTTTGCCAACAAAACTAAGAATGTTATATGRATAATGTTTCATATAACGTATCTGTGCCAAGTTTTAAAACTGCCCGTTTTATATTTACTCCGGTATATTATTTCAAGCCAATTTTCCAATTTTAATATTACATCACACTCATTTTCATGTATTTATGTAAGTTCCCAATAAAGCTCTATGTCAGGTTGAATTAAAACGTGATTTGATGTAATTCTGAGATCAGTCATYCTTTGGGGAACAATCCTGCACTGGCAACAACTCGGGTCATGGCCTCAGGATAGCGTGACACCTTGTTCCAAGAGCTGCCCTACATGATGTGGAGATGTGTAGGTCATGAAGGCAGATCCTACGTCTTCCTCAGAAAGCTTTCAATTTGCAACATTTGAATTTCTTTCATAGAAGGAGAGGTGATCCTGCAATATCAAGCAGTAGCTGGTTTTCTCTTGAAGTGTTCTAGCAGTTGCATCAATATTTCCTCAAAGGTAACACCCTTCAGCTTGGCAGAAGGCTTGCGGCAAGCTGGGATTTTTTTGTATTTAAAAAAGCACCTGGAAATCCTGTTGAAAGYCAGGCAAGTGAGAGATCTAATGCTTTTAGGTTCCTTTGAAAGCCTCCAGCATAATCTTCTTCAGGGAAAGCGTGACAAAGCAGGGAGACTCCTGGTTGTACACAGCATAGCCCAGAGCTGGGGATTACATAATTCCCATTTCTGTGCACTCAGCTGCCAGGGGGTCCTGACACCAGGCTAGGAGTAAAACAGGGAGTGATTCCATTTTGAGTTTGGGGGCTCAAAAACATTCCTGAGCAGTGCTGTGGGTCCCATGAGGACCCTCACCGCTGTTCCATGGGCCAGCCCAGCTCCTGAGGAGCTCCTGCTCAAGAAGTCAGCGCGGGTTCACACCTGATCAAGTGTCTACAGCAGGACCTTGACCTAACCTGGGACCTGCAGAGGCCAGTTTGATATAAACAGCAAGGTCTGAATCACAGCCAGGGAGCAGTGGAAGGAAGTGAGATCCTGGATTTATGGTTTGTCCCCCTGCCCATCAGCCCAGCAGGCAGAACCACAGCCCACAGGAGCCCTTCACCAGCAAACCTCCCAGCAGGGTGAGCCTACAAGGCAGAAGGGCAGAGCATCCTGATATTCAGGGAAATCTCTCCAGGAGAGAAATAAAAAAAAAAAAAATCAAAAAATAGAGAAGCTGAAGAGATTTAATCTGTAAATTGAYGAAAACCTTGTGAATCTCTGAGCTTGACATCCATTAAGGAAAAATATCCCCAACCCACGCCAATATCCAAAAGCATGCCATTCCAATAACCAACCTGTAGCACATTAAACACTATTACAATTTATAAATTTTCATTAGGTTTTCAAACTTGGGCAGGAATAGAAGCCTGAGATTAGAGTTGAGGAGAAAAACCCAGGATTTTAAATCAAACAATATCTCAGCTAAATATAAATAAATAAAACCTTTCCTGCTTAAATTCGCACGTTCCCTGCAGTGTTGAGGCAACAGGAGGTTATCAAACGGGGCTGTCTGCTTATTCTCTCACATAAAGAATTCATGCAGGATCCACATAAGTCCTGAAAATCCCAGAAGCCTCAACACTCCCAAAGCCCAACAAAGGACTAATAATTCACAACATGCCTGGCTCACAGACTGTGTGAACGATGGAGGCACCTCCACAAAGCTCACAGAACCATGAGGGACCCCACAGCAAACCAAGAGACCATCAGGTGAGCCTTTCAATCAAAGGTGAAGTGAGGAGATAAAATAACAACGCAGTCTCACCGAAGCAGATGGGGGTGAAATCACGCCTGTCATCACCCAAGGCTCCCAGGTGCCAGGGGAAGCTCTACAGCCCTGGCATAAGGGCTGTAGATAAAAACAAGGACAGCAGGCTAAGAAGAAAGCAAGGCTCTGGGAATGAGTAACTAACCCTTGGATTTGAGGTTATCATTAGCCAAAAGTGAAAGGTAGACCTGACTACATGCAAAATACAGCCATGAGTTTCTTTCTGCATACCCCACAGAAAAATCAAGATGCCTTTTCCCAATAAGAAAACAGCTTTTCATTAGAAAAGTATTTACCATTCCCCAGATTTGTACATCAGTCCCCAATACATAATTAGGCAGAGCTTTGATGCAATGTCTGAGGAAGGCTATGGAGCTGTCATCCTCAGAGCTGATGGRGGCTTTCCTCTAAGATGATGCATTTGAAAAGCCAGCAAGTCCCTGAAGGGCAGCACAGAAGGACCAGCACCCAAAACAGACACCCCAGTGTAGGAAGGAACCCTACCTGGAGCCACCAGTGTCCTGGGCTGAGTTACACATCCATCTGTCCACCCCAGTTGCAGACACACCCAGCTTCTATGGCTGTCAGTGCACACACACTGCCTCTGCTCAGGGCTCATGGCACACTTACACCAGYTCAGTTTTCAGGTAAATAAAAGCCTGTGCCTTTTTTCTCACTTTTTCACGCTTGATTGTTATTTTGTCACTAAAAAGCACAAAAACCGTGCAGAGGGGGAGCACCACTCAAAGCAGGCAGGGATTAGCCCTTCACAGAGAACAGGTTCAAAAATAAATTRCACCGGCTGCAGTAATTTGGCCACCGTCCCATGCAAAACATTGTAAAGACCATTAAGTCTCTGATTCAAATTATCATGCAGCCCTTTCAGCCATCAATTCCCATTAAAATACTCAACAATTCCACCCAGCTTCAGGACAGCCACTACACACCTACACAATGCTCCCCAAGCTACTGTCAAAACTCCAGAACACCACACAAAGATGTTCCCAAGCGCTTGGACACGATCCACCTCCAGCCTGTAACACCCACTGACACAGAGTGTCACAGGAAATCTCTATGAAGATGTTTCAGGCTTGCTCCAAGGGCCTGACCTAAGCTCTAYCAGGATGTCAGAAGGGCACTCACGGTTTCAGGAGCAAATGCAGCCATGGCAGTCAGAGCAAAGCAGCGCTGCACATTTTTTACTCACTGTAAAAACAGGCTAACAAATGGTGCTGGTATTTTAATTCTTCCCAGAAATAAATCACAGATGGTATCCAAGGCCACCTGCAGTCCACGCTGAGAGGCATTTTCAAGGCAAATACACTGACACACACACATAAAGGGCTATAAGAACACAATTTTTTTTACTGCATGGAGAGTGCAATTTAACTGAATTTAAACAACCCCAGATACTGTTGATTTAAGATATATAAAAASCCAGCAGGAAGGTGTGTGGGAAAGCTTAGGAAGAAACCTGAGTCTCCCTTACAGCATTAGGGCTTTRTTTCTAAAGTGGAGTGAGGGGAAAGAACAGCCTTGCTTTTTYCCTTTTCTACCCATTCCAGTGACGCTGTGAACCAATTTCATCCCTCAAATGAGGGATATGGATAAGCTACTTAAAGTTTTCCCTTCTCCATCCAGCCTGTGTTTGACTACTAAGGATACATAACTGTGATTTCATGACCCTTCTGATGCCGCAAACCATCATTCCCAGTTTCCAGGCTGTAAGCAATGCCCTAAGAGGCATTATTTGCAAACTCTGCAAGAGTCAGACCACACATGCTGCAGCACCGAGTGTTTTCACACTGGTTCCTCTGCCTCCTGGCCAACTCTCTCCTCTCTCTCAAGGCTGAACAGCAGAACAGCTCCCTGAACTGCAGAGAAAGTCAGCCCAYGAGCTCCTAGTTGCTGTGCAGAGGCTCCCCCCTCCAGAAGATGCCACAAGGGAGAATGAAGGTTTCTGCATGGCAGGTTGGCTCCCTTCTTGCTCTGTTTGGTCAGCAGMATTCAGCAGGGAAAGCCCAAGGGGAGCTTGTGGCTGGGAGCCTGTGGATGGACCTGTACACACACAGAGGTGACACTGCAGAAGGGTGGCACTCTCAGGTGCACACACCAGCACATTTATGGATATAAATTCAGTGTCACATTATACATGGTAGATGCCTCCTGCAGGACTCTGTACTGTCAGTTGTGCTTTAACATCCAGAAGGCAAACACGAATTTTTAGATGATGGCCTTTTTCCAGACACAGAAGTGTATCTTGGGAAGCACAGAACTATTATTAGCATGTTTATCCACCCAACTCCAGCAAGGAGCTCAGCAACCTCCTCCAGCCCCACCCGCTGGTGCTCACATCAGYCTGCCATCAAAGGAGGCACTGCCCTGGCAACAAACAGAGAGGGATGGTAGAGACAGAACTGCTTTGGGAATAAAGATGTTGAATGAGTGCAATTGTAGGAGGGAAGGTGAATTATTTTTCTCCCTTCCATTCTTAAAAGGAGATTGATTTAATTGATAACAAACATTCACAGGATGGGTTTTAAGGCTCTGCTGTTTTCCTCCCTCTGCATATCAGCCCATGTGCATTCCTGAGGAGCAATAAAACAGTCTCAACAGTAACATCAAGCCCACAAGGCTGGGGAGAAGCAGGACAAAAGCCTGGTARCTATCAACAACACCAAAAACATCTTCATTAGCACATCAGAGTTGTTCTTCTTTTTTGAGTGAGGTTGCATGACCTCATATTCTCACTCACAAACGGGAGCCAAGCAGTGAGATAAGTTTTACTTCAGATAAGATTAGTGCTGTTTGATCTCCAGGAGAAGAGGTTCTCCAGATTTCCTAACAGCAGCTACAAGTCTGCAGCAGAAATGGCAGCAGCAAGAATGTTAAGGCCAGCTTTCAGAACAGCCACAGTCAACTCACATCTCGGACAGAATATTTCTGGCCTTTACTTTCTGCAGGAAAAAAACCCAAAGGATCTCCTGGGGTCACTACCATATGTCAGGGAAACCAGTGAAGCAGCCTAATCCAGCAGTGTGTTTTTCTTGTTTTACTGTAGGTAAGCTGAAAGGTTTATAACCCATTCCCCAGTTGCTGGATGCCAGCTGTTTTTTGGGGCTGTTTTATGGGTAACTCATCTGGCACCTCCAAAGGGCTCCATTTCCATTCCCCTTTCAAGAACTRCATATAGGAAGAGCTTTTCCCACATACACAGACTTTTTGTTCTTGTCATTCTCTCCACCTCCAAACATMGTTCTCCAATTTTGCATTTAATTTCAGTTCTCATTTCCCCCGTTCTTGAAGAGCATAATTAGATTGCACTAATTACCCAAGACTGGCTAGGACAGGGTGTTGTGCCACTGGCTTCTGCACTGGGGTGAGCAATGAGTTTTCTGATGGGCCACCTGCAAAGGCACCAACAGGTGGTTTTGGGACTGGTTGCCAAGTTTGCCTTGGAAACCTGCCCTGCAGTTTCACTGTCAGAGAAAACACATTCTTCTCCTCCACCACCTTCCTGCCCTGAAGCTAAYAGAGGTTCACCAACATTTGCCAGCAGAGAACACCATCCACTTCTGAAAGCAGGAAAGGCAGCAAGCAGTGAAAACACCAGGGATCAACATTCCCAGGATTCAGTATCAATTGCTAGTATTTCACTGGGTGACCTGTGTGCRCTCCAACATCTTTTCCCACAGCTACAACTTCACAGCAGCAATGCATTGTTTTGCTGAGCAGACACACAGCACTCAGAACTTCTGGCAAAGCAGGAGTGCATGGAAGCTTCCAGAGCATGGAAGAACATCCTTATGCTAGTGGAACTAGTGGAACGGCAAATACTCGCAGCTCAAACAGCGGGGTGCACACTGACAAGATCACTTTTGTTTACTAAACAATTAAATGCATTCATAGAGATCAAACAGACCTGCACTGTCATTTGGYACAAAGCTGGAATAGTGGATGAGCCATCACCCAGTGAGGCACTGCAACTCTGCCGTTCCTCTCTCCCAGGAGCTCCCAGGCAGCAACCCGTGTCCTTATCGACTCCATTTCCTTATTAATTCCTATTGATCTGCTCACTGAGAACTAGGCAGAAATAATATTTTTATCTTCTGTACTCTTGACGGTGCTGCAGTTGGATGGTGAAGCCTCTTGAACAGCTTGGGTTTTCTGTAACCTGGGGAGGATGGATCCGCCCACATTCCCTTRGAGAGTGGGCACTCAGTGAGGGGTACCCCTGGGAAATCATGAAAGCTTGCTGTGCAAATACCTCAGCTGMTGGTCTGCCTGCTCCCTGATATGGAAATTTACAGAATGGTAATTCATCTYTCCAGGCCAAGCCAGTGGCCAAAAATACCCTGAACCATCCAAATCTGGTCAGGATATTACAGCTACTACTTCCTTTTCTTCAATTGCAGATTGGTGTGTTAGCACCAGTGCCATGAGACATGGAGCACCCAGAGAAGAACATGGTTGGTTCTGTGGGGCTCCAAGCCCCAACAAGACCTCAGATGCTCCATAAGCAGCACCATCAGCACAAACAGAGCTATGTAATACAGTTGAGAAAATGTTTACCATCAGCTCTCAAAACAGATTCTTTCATAATAGAAACACTGCAGAGCAGAAAACAGCATTATAATTACAATAAATGGGTGCTGCTGAATTAGAGAAGATCTTTTCTCTGCAAATCCCATTTACACAAGCAGAGGCAATGCTGTAGGAGCAGTTACATTACTCTGTGCACTTCACTGCAGCACTTGGATAATTTGTGTTAGTCCCTCTTCTTTTCAGCTTGCAGGAGGTTTTCTGAAATTCAGAGACTAGTTCCAAGAAAACTAGAGGACTGCAAAATCTTGCATAACACTGAAAATACCAGCAGGTATTRAACAGCAGGTTAAAGGGAGAAGTTGATCAGTCTGTGGAAAGCAGACTTGGTGATGGGATCTTCAGTGTGGTATTGAAAGGTGCAAACAAATTCAATGACTGGAAGCTGGCGTTAAACAAATCAGTCTAAAAATAAGGAAAGGCATTTTCAACAGCCAAGGTAATTAACCTTCAGTACAGTTTACTGATGGTTGTGCTGGATTTTCCATTGCTGGAAACATTAAAAAATAGGAGGTTTTTCTAAATGACTTCCTAAATGCCCAGCATGYTGAAACAGAACAGGATGTTGCTCAGAAAAAGCTAAAAATCACTTTCACCCAGGTTCAGTCCCTCCTCAGTGACAATAAATTTCTGTCCTCACAGCTTAATCTGGGTGGGTTGGGAGCCCTTGGAGAGCTTTTACCATAACCCTGTCAGCTGCCCAAAGACAAAACAAACATGCAGTTTCTGGAGTTTTCTGTCACAACACGTGTCAGGAAAGAACATTTCTTGCACCTCCTGACATGCCCTGTGGAGCTGAGCTCTGCCCTTGCTGTCCATCASAGCCACTCTTCACCTTGTCTGTCCTTCCCAAATATGCTTCAATTCCTGAAAAGCATTATCTGCACATTCCATGCTTGCTCTCCCTTGCCACCACGCCATCCCCCCAGCCCTTTTTCTTGCCCTCATTCCCAGAGGAGCTTGTCTTTCTCCTGAGCCCCAAGGACCAGAGGGGAGAGGTTTAGGGAACTGGGCTGACCTGCTGAATGCACTGAGCACTGCCTGGGGAGCAGCAGAGCTGCCTGAACAGCACTGACAGGAGCAGCAAGAGGAGGGAAGCTGCTCACAGGGAGAGACCCCACCTCTGTGTTTAGGAAGGTCCTTCACAAACACCACAGGACAGTCGAGTTTTACAGCCCAGCCCAGCCCTGGCCCCTGATTTACCATTCATCTACAGGCAAGGCAATTCATCCTGCTGCTTCAGCTCCCCCCAGTACAGAAGCACAGCAGTGATATTTGCCCAGTTACTGCACAGGAGCATTTTCAGGATCAATTAGTTCAGCATTCATGCAAAGCTCTGTGGACAGAAGCCTCAGTACAASCAGTAAGTACCATTAGTGTTTACTGCACTTCAGATGGCTACCACACTGACATTTTCCAGGCATGCACCATTAACAATTTACTAAGATAAATGGCCCAGGAATATGAAAATGCACTTAGGACAACTACCTCCTGCTTACCAGCATACGTTCAGCTGCGTAAATGACACCTCATCGCTCAACGTGTAGCTATGGTAACATTTCTATCTCATATACTGAAGTGCACACACACACACACACACACACACACACGTGGAGCTGGAGGGAAGCCAGGCTACCTCGTTTCATGAAACACAAACACCGAGCCAGGGAACTTTCCCAGGCTCCAAAAGCCAAGCTGCTCCCAGGAGCTGGAGATGAGGAGCAGGCAACTTGCCCCACGCCTGTCAGGAAGGAGATGGGTTAGCAGCAGGAGCCCCACCAGGACCCTGAGGGACTTACTTGAGAGCAGTTTTGTAGTGGTAGATTGCTTCAACGTTACGGCCCTGGTCTTTCAGAAAATTGGCGTAGTTGTAGTGCACCTTGGCGTTGTGGGGCAGGGTCCTCACTCCTGAGCTGTGAAGAGCAACAGAAACAGGACAMTGTTAGCAGCCAGGTCACCACCCCTTCCCACAGGTCCTCCTTCCCCTCATGATCCCTTCTCCTGAAAAGCTTGCTCGTAATCCAAGCASCTCGTCACCTCCTGGGCACTTCTGCCAACGCAGTTCATGTTCTAGCTCCGAGCTCATCCTGTGTGCCAAGTGCCCCAGGCAGACACAAATGTGTGGCAGTGATCCAACACATCCCAGTCCCTGTCACTGCAGGCACCAACACTGCAGCACTCCCTACAGCCAGATGCTGGTGTGTTTTAAAATCTGAATTACTAAATTGAAAGACAAAACAAAAAGGCTAACATTTAGAGGGAGAGAATGTTGTGCTTTCTAAAAACAAGGTCCCTGCTTAAACCTGASTGTCATGAAGCACTTTACAGAAATCTTGATTTAAGCTTGGCACTGCAGATCCCAGAAAGGGTATCTTTTCCACATGCATCAGCCACTAGATGGGATRCATGGCATACTCCAAGTACCAGCACGTGTGCTCTTCCTAAGGCTRAGCTGAGTATTGCCAGGAGGTGAGGGCTAATGGGACTCTCACCCTTCGGTGGCAAAATAACACTCTGGCATTATAGCACATGACTGAGGGTGTGTGGCTGCACAGCCACCTCATTCCTCCCCTTCATCTCCCCTGCCATGTGCAGGCTGAACTCAACATTTGGAATTAATAATGAGGGCACAGAGACAACAGCRAGCATATGCTTATTTCCTTAATTGAGAGCACAGAAAGCAAGGTACACCTTGCACAGCCAGAGGAAATGCCGTTTCAAGGTTGAAGACAGAAAGAAATCACAGGAGCACGTATACCATGGAAACGTTTCCCCTGCAAGAATACAGAGAAGTCMGTACTCTGTTTAATGGGGGAATCCTGTCCAGCACATAAATAGGGGCTCTCTGAGGTAAYGGGAAATAAGGATGGATGAATCTGCTCATGTAAAAACAGACAAAGTGCTCTTTCTTGCTCACAAGCAGAYTCCTGCCAGCTGCTCTCCTTTCTACTCCCAGTCTCTCCAACCCTGCTACCTCAGGTAGGAAAAGCAAGGATTAGAAAACTCCCAAGTCTCATTGCTCTGCCTTGTCTGTCTCTCCTGTCTCACTTTGGTGAGCATGGAAGTTAATCATAATGGGACAGACTCACACAGAGTCCCTGCTGTGGGGTGCACACTGGAAGAACTGCACAAACCCTTCTGGGGAGATTTCACTGTAAAACAGCACTAATGAATTGCAGTGGCAAACATGGTATCCTTCTGGTAATCTGCAGCCAGCAGGATCCAGCCTTGCTAACATCTTCCAAAGCTTTCCCACAACTGCCTTGCAGAGTTCAGCTCAACAGAGCCACRGTTTGCCTTCTAAAATTAAAAGTACACCTTGCATTTGGCTTCCTAATCATCAGGTATTTCCAAATTACTTACTGGGAGCACTACAGGAATAAGACATTTTGTGACTAATCGCTGAATTAAATCAGTTAATTGATGCTATTCTTAAGAGAATGATTTTCTATATTAGTTTTCACAAAGATATACTGCACCAGCAGCAAGTAATGTGTGACTGCTATGGCTGTGTTAATTTCCATTGGCCTTGGGAGCTATTAACTACACACTTACAACCTCTGGGCATTACTGGAATATTAATTCTTATACAGAGAGGGTTTCATTACATCAGCATCAGCRTTACAGGCAGGGACATGGCACTCAAAACTGCTGCTCTCTGGGAGCTACGTGCAAGGAGTTGCTCTGTTACAGCCCCTGCCGAAACAGAGCAGACTGAGCTAACAGTGAGGAGTACATCACATATGCACAAGCACTTCAGCTCTAATGAGATACAGTTTTAACAGCAAGATGCATATGTTTAAATATTTTAATTCTGGGCTGTTTTCTTTTAAGTAGAATTAATTACTAATTCCGCTGGTCCCCCTTRTTACAACACCACTAATAAAGCCTCTTGTATCTGTGTGCTTCTGCCGGTGGCGGGGGTGACACAGGAAAGGCAGAAATGGGTTTGGCTTTTTAAGATGCTCTCTTCTGCATCACACTGCTCCCGCTCCCTGACCTATTTATTCTCCTCGCACGGGCGGGGAKGGGGATGTTTCATTTTGCAAATGCACGGAGCAGTGACTGAGGCTGCCTGGAGCCTCTGYGCTGGGGGAGGCAGCAGCAAACACGGCTCTGCCTGCAGAGGGGAATTTTCAGGAGAGTTYAGACAAACACTCCTGCTAACTGATTCCTGGCCAGTCGAGAACACTRCTCATTGACAGAGGAAACAATGATGTCCACAGTGAAAGCCAAGAAGGAAAGGGTGGAGTATAAATAACAAAGCAGAACACAATGTTTTTCCATTTCTRCTTCCCACAAGCTCCCAGTCTTTTGCAATTTCAATATAATTTTCCAATGTGCTTTTCCAAACTCTCCTATTTCCCTATGCCCCAGCCCAGCWCTCACRTGCCCTTCTGAAAACCTATGGCACYGATCTGGCTCCAGCCAGAAATGAGCCCACTGACATTGGACGTCACTTCTCCAGAGGATTTCCTTCCCTTCTACGACAGCAGTGAGCGACACAAATGGAAAAGAAACAATAGGCAAACATTTTTAAGTTACACTTCCTCCCCATGGAAAAAGRAAAAACCTATTAGCCATAAATCAGAGAAATAAAATACCATTGGTATTTTCCAACCTCGAATACCAGCATTATCCAAATCCTACTTCAGCTGGGAAAAATGTCCTATGATCTCCTCTCTTGTTTTCCTAAGTGCATGTTCTGCTTTGCAAAGTGACTGAGTGCAGGGTTGTGGCTTCCTCAATTTTCTGTGACATCCATGTGAAAAGTGTTCAGTTTAGAGGAACATTAGACCACTCCGGCAGGAACCCTGGGCAACCAATCGGGCCTCCTCTGCTTTGGGAATCATTATCATCAACGAAGGTTCTCTACAGCAAATTATTCTCCAGATGATATAAATAACCACCTTCCTTGGTCTCCTCCCCTTGTACTGATTTCACAGATACCTGTGTTGGGCCATATTAAACTGTCCTATAGAAGATGCCCAAAATGCTTGCTTGGTACTTGCTCTCCTCAGCCGAGCCAGCTTTCAGAATTAATAAAAYAGCACAGCAGTAAATGCCACRTTTGRGGCTGGAGCAGTTTTTGCAAATTCCTGACGTCAGCAGGCCTGGCTTGGGAAGGAGAGCTGCTGASTAAGAAAGCGTCACTTTTGTGCGGTTCCTTTGCTGGTTACAGCAGCTCTGTTGTTTCCAGGCACCGTCACAAACGTGGGCAGTGCGTGCGGACGCTTTCCAGGAGCAACAGGAAACGTGGCAGTTTGATATGCCTTGGAAAGGTCAGCCTTTCCAGCTTTTCCCTCTCCCTGCCTTCAGACATTAACCCTGACCACAGTTTGACTCTGACCTCCTGTGTGTTCACTCTGGAGGGCAGTTCCTTAAATAATTAACAATTATTTATTAAATTATTATTAAATTATTATTAAAAATAATTAACAATAATTAACCCTGATCACCTGCCAGCACAGTCAGACAAACTGCTTGGGGCTTCTGGAGACATCTTGGAATAAATGCCTCAAATACTTCTCTGCATATTTGGCCACATCTAGGATTCATTGAGTCCTTGCACACAGGTCTGTGTATCTATGTGCAGGTGCATCATTTCCTCAGACAGTAGAATCCTGCCCCACACTGCTGCTTTCAGCCAGGGCGGGCCAGGATTTCTGCATCACAAAAACTTGGTCCCTGGGCTGAAGACTGAGTGGCAACAGTGGCCCAGAGATGGCAACAGTGCTGCTGCACAGTGTCAAAATAGGGTAAGTCTTGAGRAAGGGACAGAATCGGGTACAAGCACAAAACCAGGGACACACTGAGTGCACAAACATCTCCTGGACCAGCACAGAAAAAGTATATTTAACAGAACAGACCTCAGAGAAGAGAATCAAGATACATCAATCCTGCAGGAAAACATCCAAGCAAATGGAGGAACAAAAAGTAAAGGTGAAGGGGAAAAAACTAAGAGGAGGGCAGAAACAATAATTAATTAAAGTAGCAAATGAAAAAAAGAGGAATGAAGAACTAGGATTGTGAATAAAGATTCTCCCAGCACACACTTTAAAAAAAAAAATTCAACACACACACAGACTACCACGAAGGCTGATTTATGTCTCCTTTCCCACATCTATAGATTTGCTCTGTATCCTCCTCCTGTTCTGTCCCTTAAAATTTATTGTTGTTTCACRTTTCTCCATTCATTTCTCCCTCCTCTTCTCATCACCCTCCTCCTCCTGCCCCAAAGAAGAGATCTCTGACTCCTGGGATGACATTATCTTCTTGCTATACTATTCTTCTTTTGCATTTCCTTCCCATCAACAAGGATCCTACCACATTACAGACTTGTGAGAGATGTGTGACACCTACCCAAGAAGATCTTAAAAGGACCACACAAAGGTCAGTGAGGGTGAACAGCACAGTGAAGACAGCCATGAGAAATTAAAACCACTSTTTAAAAAGGAACACACAGCTACAGAAGGAAAAAGGAAAAGAGCAGAAACGTCAGCCAGTTAAACATAAACCATAATTAGGCAGACCAAAAGAGATTTAAAGAAAAACTTGCTAAAGCTATCAAAGCTAATAATGGAATACATCAGATAGAGGAAACCTGCCAAAGATCCCCTAAGGCAAATAGATGATGGAGGTCTAAAAGTAGTGCTTGAAGAAGAAAAGACCACAGCAGAAAAGCTAAATGGATTCTCTGMACCGGTGCTCACTACAGGGCAACAGAAGGAGCTGACAGGAGCCTTTCCTCACAGGGGCAAGAYTGAAGTACTGTCCCTAACTGAAAGGACAGTAAAAGAGGCTTTAAAACAAATYAACACCCTGAAGAGTTATGAATCCATTGGGCCTGGTAGAATGAATCTAAAGGAAATCAAACATGCAGCTATGAGCGGTGGTAGGTAGCCCATAAATTACGTGAGACTGGCACTAGGGGAATGGGGGACAATGAACATGACTTCATCTGGCTCCAAGGAAGGGATCTTGAGGGACAAACAGACCAGAAAGTCTGATTTTCACTTTGGGTAATTTGGGGAAAGCCATAATAAAGCCTAATTGTAGCAAACTTCTGGATAACTACAGTCCAACAAAGAATTAGCCTTGTATATTGGAGAAAGAAGTTAGTTGGGCAGACCTGCTGTACATATATGGTGCTGAAATGATGGAAAGCCTTTACAAATATCCAAATAGAGCCCTGTCAATCAWAATCACACACACCAATGCTGAGCATTTTAATGTTCAAAGAGGTTTTTTTATAAAATTCCGCACTAAATACTTTAAATGTCTTCAAGGCATCATGGAGTAAGAGGGGAAGATCCTCTCATGAATCAATACTTAGCTAAAAGACTGCAAGCAAAGAGCTCAAGTATGTGAACAGTTTTTGCAACCAGAGGAGAGTGAAAGCAGGGTTCCCAGGAGACAAGCAGTGGCACCAAAGCCACTTCAGATGTTCACAAAGGATCTACAAAGGGGAGCAAATAAGGAAGGGACATGTTTGCTGATGACACCAACGTGAATCACAGTGCAGGAATTAAAGCTAACTAGGCTTTGTTGCAGAAGGATCTCACGGTTTTGTAGGCTGGGCAAGAAGATGGCATATGAAATGCAGTGTTGGTACAGACACGAGTATCTGAGAGGGTGTACGCACACACACTACATCTGCACACAGATTGATGTCTGAAAAACAGGTATTTACAATCACAGTAGGTGTCTTGGAATTTGTGTTGGGACCACTGTGAAATTTGCACTCACTGCTTAGGAGAGGTCATTCATAAAAGGCAAGCTGAAGATCAGGAATCAGTAAGAGAAGAGAACAAAAGCCAGAAAGCAGTCCTGTGTTATTGTGCTGCACATGCCTCTAGAAAGGTGATTCTGGCCTCKTTCCCTAAAGGATGGATTAGAAAATATCCAGAGAAGACTCACAAGAGGGATCAGAAATGCAGAACAGCTTCCATGTGCAGGGAGTACAAAACCAGCTGACTCCAGCACRAAAAGGAGACAGCCTTAGGTGAAGGCATGGGGGTTGGAGCACGGAAGTGCCTTCAAGTGACAAGCTGATGGTTACTAACTACKCATCCAGCACACCAGAACTAGGGGACACCAAAGCAGATAATCAGGCAGAAGGCTCACAGCACACAGAGGGAAATCTTRGTGTGCACACTCTGTAATTTAACGACAGAGCCCAGTGCACAGGATGCTGTAGAAGCCAAAACTATAAATAGATTTGAAAAAGCAGTCAGAGACATGATGGAAGAAAAGTCCATCAGTGGTTGTTAAAAGCAAAAATAGCAAGTAACTCCTGACTCAGGAAGTCTTTAAACTGCAGATTACTGCAAGCTGGGAAAGAACTGGAGAGAAGCATTATTGTTGCTGGCCCTGTTCTTACAATGCTTTTTTTCAGCAGCTGCTGCTGATTGCTCTCAGGGCAGGCCACGATATGAGGTGACCCAGCAGGAACACACTCASAGTTCTGCCAGACCCTCAAAAGCCTGGGACAGACCTCTGCCCTGGAACTGCCCCCAAAACATGTGAGCTGAAGAGGAAGACAGCTCAAGCCAAAGCACTGAGCCCTGAGTTCTGCCCTGGGCTACCCCAAGTCCCTCCCCTGAGGTAAAGGTGTGACAGCTCCATCACAGCTGCCCTGCAGCCACAGCACAGCTCAGAACTGGAGCTGGCTGCAAACTGCCACCCTGCTTTGAATGGAGGCTGCAAGGACAGAATTCCATTTTCTCCCAGCTAAGGAGACRTAACCTGATCTCTCTCTTCTGCAGCAGACCCCACTGCGTTCCATATCATCCCAAGAACACTCCTTAGCAGAAAGGAAAGCCTTCCTTCCATCTGCTGCAGTTTGAATTCACTGTTGTTAAACCTGGGTGACCACAACTGTGCACAACACAACCCTGTGTGACGCCTGCAAGTCTGCAAACAGAACTGTCATATTCCCACCTCCCTTTCAGCAGGAGAGCTGTCCAACTTGGAAACCCTTCTGCTTTCCTCCAGGTTTGGGCTGGAGGTGCATCCCACGTGGATTGCTGTGTGAGTCTGGGCTGGTCACCATGGCTGCTGCTGTTTGGACAGCAAACAGTGCTGSAGGGAGACAGGCAGGGAGCTGAGATGGGCTCAGCTGCTCAGAGCATGGTGACAGCACTGCCAAGGCTGTGCCTTTGGTCCCCATTCCTGGATGGGTCATTCACTCAGGAGCTGCACTCACTGATCCTTGTGGGTCCCTTCCAACGCAGAACATTCCAAGAATCATGCAGAGGGAAAAAGCCCCGATTCCAGATTTTTTAAAAAACAGCCCCACTAAGAGAGCTCCAACCACTTCAGTAGTGTTTCCTGAAGACCACAGGGTGCGCATAAAAAACAATTTCATACTTYTAGTGCTGCATAAATTAAACTTTGCTCTGGCCAATAAGTTAGAGAATAAAGYTCAACCCGTGTGCAGATCACCTGCGTTTCTGCCATTACCTCACAATTAGACAACTGCTGAAAGCAGCTGGAGGCAAATGCAATACATTTTCTAGCAAAACACAAAATGAAACAGTCTGTTTCAGCGCAAGAAAATACATAAATGAGGTTGTTAAGAGAGCTGTTTGGCAAAGAGTAATCAAATAAAATGAAATATGGTACATTAAGTTTGGCACTTCRTGGCATTTTATTTTTGTCATTAGAACATTGCTAAAGAAATTTCAATATATTCAGCAGCGTTACTATGGCATTCTGGAGAGTAGCAAAAAACTTTTGCTGTGTCTTTAGAAATGAAAATGTTACACTATAGTTAAATCTACAGAATCGAAGTTATTTAAAACCACCATGTCTTAAAAATTGAAGAACCAAACTTTGTGCATAAGTATTATAAGCGCTGAGACCAGTTTTTGCTCAGTTATAAGGCAACAGAAAGTAGATGTCATTTCATGATAATAAAAGTATTAATTAGATCAACGCACCAATAGCAGGACTCATGSTAAACAAAACTATTCCATGTACAAAACTTACTTGAAACCATATAAAAATGCAAGTACTCTCCCATGGTCACTCCTACCTGAAAAGGGATTCTCGTGACAGCCAGATTTCATTCTGCTTCACGGTCTTCCAAGAGAAGAGCAGCAGCAGCAAAGCAAAGAGRGTCAGAACAGTAATTCTCCATTTATTTAGCCACGTAGACAGCTTTTTTAGACCATGGACAAAAAGGATGCAGTAGCCCATACTGTTAAAAAAAAAAGAAAAAGAAAAAAAGGAAAGGGAAAATGTACCAAAAGTTATATTTCAAGTGTCTGGTTTCTATACAAGACCATCCAGCATTGCATTTATTACACAATTACAGGGGGTTTTGGACTAATGATATTTTCTGGGCTAACAAACTTCAGTTCAACAGCAGTTTTCCTCAAGTCACTACACAATTTCCAAATTAATCTAAATGATAGACCCGGATGCCAAAAGAACAGTCGCATACATAACACCACCCAGCATAATGGCAGCTTACAGCAGCCACAGAAGGCAGCTGCTTTTCTGAACAGCAAGCTAAGAAAGCACCATGTAATAACAGTAATACTGAGCACCACTGGAGCAGTGGGGAAATGAAAGGCATTTTAACAGGGGGAAGTATCTGAGCAACCCCAGTGGTGGCTGCTGTTAATTCTGGTTTACAAATCGTGAAGCTGAGGCAGGAGAGCGAGTGCTGCAGCCAACGCTGCCGCAGGAGCAGTGACAGAGACCACACAAGGCAGGAGGAGTGCCTGCCTGGGGCTTGCACTTCTACACCAGGGCCATCCTGCCCCTTCCAGTGCCCAGGAAGAACAGCTGAGATGTGCTGTGGATCTTCCTTGCTGCCCTTCCATGAGCTGACACATGGTCATCTCCAGCCCCCAGCTCCCAGCACTCTCCATGAATAACTACTGTGACATTTCCACAAGCCACATTTGGACTGAAGTCTTACACCTGTATAAATCTAAACCAATTCAGTAATTATTTACCTTAATTCAARGGTTAMRTTAATTTCTCCAATGATGTCYCTCTKAGCTRGAAATTCAGTGCTTTTGATGYCTTAAGATTYTTAGCTTCTATATTTTCATGCGTCTGTATTCTCTAGTACAACACTAAAACTCCCACCTTTAGACAAAACAATCCCTCTCTGAGCCTGAATCCAAGGACACCTCGCTGCCTCAGAGCCCCAAAATATGGAAACAACAGCGGGTTGTTTAAACAGGGAGCAAGTTTGGGGTGGTTGACGTCATCACCTGAAAATATCATTGGAGAATTGAGGCCCAATATGTTAATAAGACAGAACTTATAAAATGTGAAGATCTCGTGACTCAGTGTSCATTTTGGGTGCAGCCTCAGGAGGAGGCTTTTGTCTGCCCTAATGTACCAGTAGGCCTGTTAGGCCTGTATTAAAGTTTTTTATTCTCATTCTYTTACRTTTGTCTGGCCTCTGTTTCAGGTGAGCCTGATTGATAAGGCATCACTTTCAGTTACAGTACTTAATAGTTGCTAATTCTTGTAACTTTTTACAAGGAATTTAAATTTCTACTGCTCAACCAATTTCATTAGCTTATCTAAAATTCTTCAAATTACTTGGCACCTGATTTATTGTTGGACTTAAAACCTATCTTAGTCCAGGCAGCTCTCCCTGATGAAAAAAAAAAGGGAGCAGAACATTCTCCTCTGCTTGAGGACGATCAATAAACAGGGACAAAAGCACAGCCCTTCCCAAACACTGGCACACTTTGAACCCCAGCTGAATCCCACATTTAAATACAGGCAGGTTGGTAGCAGAGAGATCATTGCACCTGGCCACACTCTGGCCAGAGATTTAAGGCTTTCCTCATCTGAACAGAGATATTCGAGCAACTTCCTGCTGGGAAGGCTACGAGGTAAGGAAAACCAAGAACAAAATGGCCCTGTCAGAGGTGGCCCCGCAGGCAAGCACGCAATGTGATGAAAGTCAGGGTGGAAATCTGAAACAGGAAAATGTTCCATCATTGAGGAGCTCTGTGTKTGCTTCTTGGCATGGTTTCTCTGCTCTCTTGGACAGCGCAACACAATGTTATTGCTTGGGCTTCCTAAAGATGGAGAGGGACAAGAATTCTTCCTTTTTCCTGAGGAAAGATCTGCCTCTGTTGTATGAACTGATTAGCACCACTGTGCTGTCTCTGGCTTACAGAAAGAACACTGAGAGAAGTACAGATAAAAGGGGCAAATCCAGACACAGCATCAGACCTGGTGATCATTCAGAACTCCTCCATTGCTGTTTTTGAGTTCTCCCGTTTTCCAGAAGTGGTTGTCCGTATATTTACATCAGTCAATTACATTTGCACTTGGCTGTAACACATTTCTTGCTGTACTTGCACTGTTTTTTTCCATTAACTCTTTTGCACATATATATTTATTACACCTACATTAACTTCAAGCATACATTTAGAACTAGAAACAGAGATGCTGGTGCCACAAAATCCAGCCTTTACAGTTATTGAACCCTACTTTAAAAACCTCTGAAAAGCTATACTTGGTAATAATCCCTCCCTTTCCAACAAGAAATGCCTCAAAAGCCTGCAGACTGTTTTCACTGTGTTATTTTGCCTTTCCTCAACTTTATTCTTCCCTTGGAATGAATTATCTGACATGAATATTATTTAATTGCTTTAGCACAAGGCCGTTTCCAAAGTAATTTTCCTGCACCTTCACACATTCAAGAACAGACCCTTTCTACAGAATCACRAATGCGTCCAGAAAACAAAAAATGCAAACGTCAATGTCTCGGTATTTATGTCAAATCCTGTCCCAGCTGTTGGGAATTTCTGTCTTAGCARCAGTGCTCAGTCTGAGGCACTTTCAGCATCACATTACACCTTCCACAGCCACTGGCAAAGGTGCTGCTTCCTGGGCTGCTCTCAAACACCTGCAGTGCACTGCCACCATGGAGTCTAAAGAGCCTGCAGTTGATAAACCTGMACCCAGAAGAAAGGAAAAGAAGGGAAAAGATCAGACAGCATGAAGTAGGTGACTATTTTTATTTTCCCTGGTGAGCTTGGCTTACAAATTCAGACTATTTCCTGGYACAGATCATCAAGGAAAGGGTGGGGAGGACAAACCCAAATTAGGATYTCTCAGTGCAGTGTCAGGTGGAGCCTCATCTATTTGTACGGCTGCTTTTATTACATGGTCATTTCAAGCCCATCACTTGGCTGAAAGCAGATATTACAGTCCTGGCTGCAGGAAGCCAAGGACTTCCAGAGGCACAGAAAGCACTCACACATTGTTTGCCAGGAAAGCATTCGTGTTTGTGATTCCATGCCATAAACAGTTTCCAAAATAATTCCTTGCAATATCTACGCAGCTATTGTAATTGGTAATTTTTGCATTTC
This sequence comes from Malurus melanocephalus, assembly GCF_030028575.1. NCBI lineage: Eukaryota > Metazoa > Chordata > Aves > Passeriformes > Maluridae > Malurus > Malurus melanocephalus. The sequence goes on from NW_026623254.1 coordinate 3,887,415, forward strand.
TCTTTACATTTCTACCTTAAGGCTGAACTATGGTGAAGTCTGGGCAAATCCAGACCCTTCCTCCAGATCCCATGGT
>NW_026623254.1:3887548-3892996 GCF_030028575.1 Malurus melanocephalus
TATATCACTGTTGTTTCCTAGTTCCAAAACCACATAATTGGTCATACCTTACTTCACTTATTTTGCAATAGACCCAACAGTCCAATACAGAAATTAACTTTATTTTAGAGACCCAGAGAAGCACCAAGCTTGTGAAGATGGAGCAGCAACCTGCCCTGACCGTCACTGGACCTGCAGAGCCTCAGATGCAAACCCATCCCACGCTTCCCTTGATCCTGACCCCACCAGGTTTCAGAGGAGCCCTTTGAAGCTGCTCTGAGTTTTATCAAGTCAGCAGCAGCCCAAGCAGTGGTGAAAAGAGCCTGTCCAGGTGAGGCTGGGCTYGGGTGATGAAGGAAACCTGTCAGGTAATGCTTCCTGTGTGGTTAATTCTGCTGTGACCCTGCCACCACCTACAAAYACAGAAAACGTTTCTAATAGATTTGCTTTTCTTCTCCGAGTGATGGGGGACTTGACATCATATCAAGCCTTACCACAGGCTTGCCAGGAAATGAGGTTTTATTCACACACAGTTTAAAAAAAAAAAAATAAGTCTCAAAAGGACCTTTCATCAAACACTTGTTTGCCACTTGAAAAACTGASCCTTAACCATTACATTCCAGACATCTCCACAGCCATCTGCATATGTRTTGAGGCTGCATGGCTGTGGGCTTGGGGGTTATCTGGTTTTTTAGTTAACTCTAGCATTCCCTAGGGAGGGAACCATTCCTCCTGAAGGGTTTTTCTCTCTGCATTGCCAAACAAGTGCTGTTCTGWAATACTTTGTAGCAAAACCAAAACAATGGGAAACAAGCAAAATRTACAACCCACTTCTCTAAATCCATTTTCCACTGGATGGATTATTGTAAAACTGCTACGCCTTTTTCTTTTATCCTTTTWTTTTTCCTTTTTGTTTTTGCTTCTGTAGGATAAGCAACAGCCTGCTCCAGCAACTGTTTCCCACTGTGAAAAGTCCATGCCAGCTTGGYCCCCAGGGTCCTGAGAAACAGCCCACCAAGTTAACACTGCAGTAGATTTAAKGGGAGCTCACAATAGACATGCATTRCAGGAGAATCTGTGACTTCAGAAATTCCATGATGCAACAGAAAAGCTGGACAAACAGACCAAAATGCCAATGGTTTCATGATTCCTCACATTTCAGACTCCTGCAGCACTAAAGTGGTACCTTAGGCATGCCCTGAATTGCAGAGAGGGGTGGGCAGCCCGGCAGGGAAACCCTCTGTGCTGCTGCCATGTGATTCTGGCAGATTGCACACAGGGAGCCGGAAAATGACAGATTTTTGTCTATAATTTCTGTGGTTTGTTCGTATTGTTCCACCTGCAGGGAAGCACAGTGACAGGAGGCACAACAACTAGGAATGAGGTGGCACATAGACCCTATTTCCCATGGTGCCCTGTATGTATTGCCCTATTAAAGTTAGAGCTGAAACAGCATATACTTAATATTTGCAAACACATCTCGGGTAATTAGATTGCAAATTCAACCTCTCCTTTGGCCATTAGGGCTCCTTTCCCAAAGCAAGGCTGTTACTGATGATGCTTGCACACAGCTCTGCTCTCTGTGGATCAGGTTTCTCACTTTTTAGTAAAAGTCAGGAACAGTTTCACTGCATTTGGCTCTTGCTGATGGCATCTAATCAAAGCCACACGTGCTGAAGCCCAAATCATCAGGATGCTCTGCTACAGCAATCTGCCTGCATAAGAAACCATCCTATCTCCTCCAGAAATTGCTTGGAGACCTGCTGCTGTGGAAAGCTCCTGAAGAGCAAGGCGTGTTCTAGTCATGTGTTCTACTGCATTTTCCAAGTTGTGACTTTGCACAGTGCGTGGGCAGAGCAGGCTGAGAGCTGAAGATCTGAGGGAATCAGYCTGGACACCAACAGCTCCAGTCCCAGCCCGTCCTCACTCACCCAGGTAGGGCTGTAAAATGCAGTTAAAAAAGAGGAGGAGAAACTATGCAGAAAAGATGCTTTCCTCACTCTTTTTAATGGTAATTTTGTGGATGCCAAATCTCGTGAAGTAGTTGTTCGGGTTTTTTGAAAAACTGATTTAATCTCAGCTACACGAATGTAAACTTGGAGTAAATCCACTGATTTCATTGAGGCGGTTACTCCAGATTTCATAGCTCAGCCTAGATAAGAATCCAGATGCATAYRTGCATACATATCAGTTTGGGAAAGWGTTGCCTAAAAGCAGCCTGTGGAAACATGGAGGAAACACTGCCGTATTCAGGGGCTGCTAATGCAACAAAAGGGATTATATCAAAAGTATACCGAGACCAGAAAATGCACTCGGCTTCGACATTTCACCCCCGAGGCTCTTTCCGGGCTGCAAAACTCCTTCTTGATTTCCAGCACTTATTTAAGATGACTCCCTTTCCCTCCATAAAAACCAACTCTCTCTGAAGCAAGTTTAACCCTTGTGTTGGTGACTAAATGCCTGCTCTGCTGCTGCCCTTCAGGGAGCATCGAGCACAGCCCTTCAGAAAGGCTCTGTTGCCCGCTCACAAACATTTGGATTCTCTCAAATTTACAGTTCCCCACGAGATTCCCAGCCTCAGTGTTTCACCTGGCACAACACACTTCACGTGCTCCTAGTCCTGATTTCTCCAGCTCCGCAGCCTGAGCAGAGGGAAGGCACCAAGAGAAGAGCCAAAGCCAAAGCTGAAAGGCAGCTCGCAGGCAGGGCTGTTGCTGCAGGGAAAAAAGGCAGTTCATCCCTGTTAAACTCATCGGCTCTGCTCACACTTCTCTAATGGAGAGTAATTGATTGCAAAAAGCACGCTTGGCATGCCCTGTGGGCTGCTCCTGCCTCACTACAGCTCTCAGATGCRGAAAGGAGAGCGCTGGCAAAATCTAAGCATAGCCAGGGTGCTTCTTTCTGCCCCAAAAAGCACTCTCAGGCATGCAGCTACAGCAATGAGCTGTGCTGGCAGAGTAGCAAAGATGCTGTTTTATGAAAAATGTCAAGTTTTTCAAGGCTGGAGCTGTTTGGGCCAGAATGAAATCTGGACTTTGAAAAAGAATGTTTCCATCTGGAAATAGAGTGTGTTTGTATGCTTGTGCTAGGTTGCACTTGGGTCATCAAATCATAGAAATATTAAGGTTGGAAAGGACCTTCAAGACCATCAAGCCCAATCTTTGACTAAAAAAAAAAAAATCCTTTTCTGGGTCACCCGAAAGAGCCAGAAACTCAAAAGCTGCAGCACTTCCTGCAAACTGGATCACCTGGACTCATGAATCACTCATGAGCCAGGTCAGGCTCAGCTCTGAGGTGCACAGGAAGAGTTTTGAGTCCCCAGAATTACCCAGCTATGAAAGCCCATGTGCTCATCTGGAATAACCAAACCCTGCTGGCCCAGGTTTCCCAGAAATTTGGAGAAGTTTACTTTGCACTGCCAAATTTGCTGCTGGATTGAGACATTGTCTCACAGCTGGAGGTACGGACAGCCTAAACTCAGCAAGTTACAAACTAGATAATTAACAGGTCTATTAGCATGGGCCTCAATCAGGTCTAGATCAAGTGCTCCAGCAGAATGTAGATCAGCACCAATTATCCTCAAAAGATGCTGCCGTGAGGCAGATAAACCTCAATATCCCAATTCTCAGATGAATATCCCCTTCTAAAGGGGCAATTCAGGGCTGCTCCACCCAACCACCTTTCTCCTTTCTGATGCCCTTCTCTTTTGACTGTAAACTTCATCTGGGCTTGGAGAAGTCTTTGTTTCTAACCTTTTTATCTGAAGCTCCACTACAGTCAGCACACCCTGGCAAAAAGTTTTAGGTTAACTAAAACATGGTATTTTTCTCAGGATGGTGCTGTATCAGGATGGTGCTTTCTCAGATGGTCTACATGGAAAAAAATTTGTTGTAAGAGTCATGTTTGGACTATGTCCAAAGGCAAGAAGGATGTGGGATGTGTCTGTCCCACAGAGTCAGCCAGYACCATTCACTGAGTTTTGGGGTCTCTCAGTAAGGATGATGTGGAATTTGTTGTTTTTTTTGGTTTTTGTCCTTTTTTCTTTCTTAGAGGTTTTAAAATACCGTCGAAATATAATAGTTAATATACTCAAAAAGATCCCACTGGAAAAAAATCAATCCCTACAGCTCAGGAGTATCAGTGTGACAACTAAGAACTGGCAAGATACTTAACTTACTATTGAGCCTGCTGAATAAAATATCAAATTTTCACTGGAATTAAGCAGGCTTTTTCTGGGATAAAATCTGCAGGTCATAATACAAAGACATAGCGAACTATAAATTTAGAAAGGTATCTTATGAGTTAGTGCTAAGACTCTGTCACTGGTTCTAAATTAAAAGTTATGTAGGCCTGTATTAAAGATGCTTAGACATGATCAGCTCAGTAAKCAAACTTATTTACCTCCACTAGCAATGTGGTCCTCTAGGAAAACGTGATGTAATTAAAGAAAATACAGGGCCTTTTCCTTATTAGAAAGAAAATATGGACTCAAATGCATTATTTCACTATGCCTTGAATGGCTATTCAACATTTGGACACATTTCCCCTTCCTTCCAAAAAGTCACATAAAAATAAAAACAAACACCCTTTATTAAAGTCTTTGAGGCCAGTATTTCACTTCCAACAGATTTCTATCTGAAATATTTGCAGGTAATACAGACACCTTTGAGGTGTTTGATTACTGTATGAATTRTGGAAAGAAAACATTTTATAAATGAAAAATCAGATATCATTCCATGGGGATTCCACAGAAATTTCCCTAGATCTTATTTACTCCAGTGGGGACAGGTCTGTATGSTACAGTTTAAATTTAAACACTGTAATAACTTCTAGAATTCTATAGTAGGAAATAATTTCCCACTCAGTTCCATCACAAGTCTCCAAAAGCTCCATGTAAGAAAATTATCTATGAAATTTCACAAGTCATCTTCTTAAGGCAAAAATTTTTATCTATCCCTATCATTTTCAAGAGCAGAATAAATGCATTTTAAGGTTTTCYTTTAACTTAATCTATCACAACAACACCAGAAATCTTTCCAGTATAGCCATTAATGCCCATAACTCCACAAAAATCTAGCTTTTCCCTGAATTGACTTCACGTGCCCAAAACACAATACATTTCTCAAAAGCAAAACCATGTTTTAAATGTAGTTAAAATAACACGACAATCTAGACCAAATCCACCATGAGCTCATCTTTAGCTTTGTAGAATCATTTCAGTTCTTAGTCCTACATCTTTACTGCCTTTTGCCAAAATATATGGCACTGTAATCTCTGTATTTCTTGCCTGCATTAACAGATGATGGCTTCTTTGATTTCTCCTTGAAGTGTTTAACAGGGACAGGGGAAGCCTCCAAAGGCAGGAGCTCAAGTTTGGATGCGGATCTGCGAGGTAGCTGCTCATGGCATTGAGCCTCCCTACAAGAAGTCATTCCTCATTCATTAATGTGAACTCTCCCTGCCCCTTTT
>NW_026623254.1:3893832-3952574 GCF_030028575.1 Malurus melanocephalus
CACTTCACTCCCAGTGCCCTCAGGTCTGCATCTGAATTGCAGGGAATAGAACCCAGTTCACTTCTTTTGAAGTGAGCTGGCTGCCCCACGGCCCCTGCAAGAACAGCAGCAACAGGGCAGGCAATGAAATCATGTCTGTTTCAAGTAAATGGAACAGGTGTAGTTTGGATTCTATTTACAAATCCCAAATGATTTGCAGACTTAACTTGAAAACTGGCAAAAAGCTTAATTGTGCTGTTGAATTGAGATCAGGGAGAAGATAAACTGGCTCCGTGGAGCCAATGGGACTTTCACTGCTGGATCCGTTGGGTCAGTGTTTGACTCCAAGTGAAAAAAGAAGCTTCTTCTGTAAATCAGATAATCCTTTAMAGGATCTGATCTAATACTGAAAGAATTCTGAAAGGCAAACAGAAATTCAGCTCCYGGTGAACTTGTAGCTTCAAATAACAATGAAGAAAGGATTGGCATAGGAAGCTGAAACCCCATTGCACAACAGGTTTTTAAGAAAATGATGATAATGTGCAGTACATAATATGCTCCCAACAAAGAGAAGCACTGGTAAGTCCYATCCCCAAGTGGCTGCCTTGTACCACTGGGCAATGGGCACCTCTGCTCAGAAATGATCAGGCTCATAAAAGCTACAGATGATTCCACCACCTACCGGGTTCTTTTTTTGTTCCCTCCAATTACAGAAGTGTTAACAATGTTTGAGATTACACTAGTTGGAACAAATGCATTAGCACAAGGAATTAAAAACATGCTCTGTGTAAAGACAAAACTTCATATGGTCCCTGCTTGGCTACAGCATGAGGAAAACTTTACCATGATGTGCTAATTTCTTGAAAAATACAAGTGTGCTTTTTTCTGTATGCTGGCTTTCTTGCAGATTTTAAGATGGATGGTGAAGCAAACACCATCCTGTAAATAGCAGTGATCTCATCTCCTACTGCTGACAATTAGGGCTGCAACATCAACTCTTGATATAGTGAGGAGCTGGCCAAAAAAAAACCCCAACAGCAACCTGTAATTGCCTGTGCTGGGAAAGAGTAACTGTGCACCCTGCAACCCCCTCACTGCARCAYCCACSACGAAYGAGCTGCCATAAAAACGGGGCAGGTACCACTGGATTGCCCATTGCYTTCAGCAAATTGGAAATAACCCASWGAGAGATGTTTTGGTTGATTTGTTRGTTCATACSAGGCTGTGAAAACAGCTTAAACTGTCCAGCTGTGACACAGCAGCTCAGCCAGGAGCCACTGCTATCAGGGCAGCAGTGGAAGAGGAGGAAAACACAGAAATTGCTTTGGTAGGAAAGGTCTGATCCCATGAGCTGAGGGCCAGCCCAGCATTGCTGGAGGATCTGCAGGGCAGGCAGCTCCTGGGCAGCCCAAGAGTTTGTGTTGYTTCTGCTGCTCCTGCACCAAAGGCATTGCAGAGACAGAGCTGCTGCTCCTCTGAAACCACAAACTGCTCACAGCTCAGAATAACTGCATGGACTCGCTCATTCTGGATTTTCAAACAATTGCACTGTCTGTGGGGTTCTGAACAGTGCTAGTATCRACATTTTGAAGAGGGGGAAAAACTGTAATTTAAGTTTTTCATTGATTCAGCTATTTCAGTGATGCCACTTTGGAAAACTGGCCTAGAGAGTTGTATTCTGTCCAGCACTCCTTAGGTAAGTATTTTACACCATTTACCCTCCTGAAAATAAGTTCTCCTCTCTTACAAGAAACAAAAGAAACAAGAAACAAAAACCCTAAAAACCCTAAAAACCCTTAAAAACCCCTAAACTAAATTTTTAAAAAAATTTTTAAAGTTTGAAGACAATAAATTGTTTTCCAATTAATTTTTTCAGGCTAAAGTAATACTATTATAAAAAAAAATCTAATTTAAACAAGTAAGTGCTTGTAAACTTCAAATGAAAAATAAATACAAGAAATATTTTCTCCAAATATTTCTGTTTAGCTGAACACAATTAAAGAAAACATTCAACCATTTTGACACAGTTTGTAAGCTTTTCCCCCGAGGCAGGGCTGCAGACAGAAGAGGAATTGTTCCAAATACCCATCAATCCCCAGAAGGCAAGGCTCAGCCATATAATTAGACATTGAGCAAAAGGCTTATTTCTTTCTTCTGTTTTGTAAAATCTTTCACATAAATCCTTGGGTCCTTAACTTTCATTGAAAAGAAAATGCCTGACTCAGGTACCCACTGAGCAACACTGAATTAGGACTTCAGGCTGTGACACATATACACCACTGTCCCATCCATAAMCACACAAGTGTCATGTCCATAAATATCAATAAAAGGCTATTTATTGCCTGAAACAGAGATAGAAAAGCACCTTCCAGCATAATCCCAAAWCCACAGATCACCAAGTGCTCTCCATCTCACTGAGGACTTTTGTCTAAATAAAACTGCATGACAACCTCTGGCTTGCTGAGGTTATAGAGAAACAACAGCAAAGAACAGGAAAACCCCTTTTCAAGAGGGAACATGAGAAAACTGCTCAAGGCTGTTCTAAATAAAGAACACGAGCGCTTCCTAAAGCCATCGTTACTAAGCTGCCATCCTCCCAAGGGACAAAACAAAACAAAACAAAACMAAMCCACATTATTTCTGTGCTRCCATAGTCATGAATGCTTGCACAAGCCCCCCTGACCATTCCTGCAATTTTGCACTGGAGGATGCAGGAGATGCTCAGCTCTCTCCAGGTCACCTGGCTGGAAAGTGCACAMCTCTCCATGCTCTGCCAGGGTTTTCCTTTCCATTCCATGCCAGCCAACAGCCAGCCAAGGCTCAGGGCAAAAATCAAATACTGCAGAGCAGGACAGGAGTGATCTGAGCCAAGTATGAGATCCAGGGACTCTGACACAGACTTACTCCAGAGTAGTCATTTAATCCTTCTGCCTCAGTCTTCCTAACTGGAAAAAAAAAAGTAGCAACTATCAATTACCTAGTTTGTAGGTCATATATTTGCAAAGCCCTCAGGGAGATGAAAAGCATTATACAAACTATATGCACACATGTTAACGCTGATTAATTTTCTCTGTGCAAACATACCCTTTTTTCTTCTTCATTGCCCCTCCTCTCATTATATCAGCAGTCTCATCTGGAGGAGGACGAGGAACTGCTGACAGCTGAAGGATTTTCCGCAGTTGTTCTTTTGAGATTCAGAAATGCAACCACTCAACACAGCCCTGTGTTCAGCTGACTGTTTCCTTAATAGCTTTGCTCTTTCATGTGTTTCCTCATTTTCTGTTACATGAATTTAAAGCAATCTGATTTCCAAGTTAATTTGAAATGATGCAGGATCCATTAGTTGAGGGTATCATTTGCAAAATAACTCTGAGAGACAACTTTTCACTCACTATACTTTCAGGTRCACCCTCAGCAAACAAAGGCTGGGCTAGTGATGTGAATAAAGTCAGCAGAATTTGACCTAAAAGGCATGTCAGTGTACAGAGGCACAGGGATACAGCCCAACAGTGTAAGAGCCTTGTAATCCATGCAAGAGCTCCTCCACAGCCTGAGGTTCACACCAATAAAAAGCCTTTTTGTGACAGTGCTTATTACACTAATGACAATCAGAATATATAYASMKYTTYWMAARASWMTCTATAAGCATTTTTCTWRGGATGCTTGGATGCAKAATTTCYGAGGAATAAAATKTAAATGTTTTGTGGAAYAAAWCTTGTGTTTCAGCTGTCACAAAGTAACCCAGGGTGAAACTRAGGACTTGAGTTTTGTCATCAGCTCCACGATGGCAGTTCCCATTAACTTTAACAAGGCTAGCCCTCTGCACCCAAGGGTAGGACTGGGATTTCTGACTCGCAGCATCCRAGATGCAGCATCCATTTATGCTCATGCATGGAACAAACTGCATTGGCACAAGTTTCCCAAAGATGCTGTGGAACCTCCCTCTCTGGACATATTCAAAAGCTGTTTGTACCTGGTCCCAGGCAAGTGGCTCTGCTTGAGCAGGGGATTTGGACCAGATGACCTCCCAAGGCCCTTTCTAGCCCATGTTTCTGTGAAATGGGCAATGCTCTGGTGTATTTGGGATGGATGGCCTCTGACTGTCACTGCAGCTCTGCTCTGGGTGCTGTGGAGATGACACAAGTGACACCCCAAAGCCATCACTGCCTGAATGTACTCGAGGCACCCAGACTGCTCAAGTGACAACTGTGAGAGGCTGGAAGCTGAGAGGAATTTCAGGGCACTGGCTGAGAGATGGAGAGGTGGCTGGAATTTCCTTCTGCTGTGTAACAACTGCAAATCTCCACTCTTAGATGTGCATGCAGTCAGCAGGGTACAGGCAGGAGCCCATGTGCGTATTCCACAACTGAATCCAGAAGCCTTTGAGACAGAAACAGTCCCCTCTCTATTTAGTGACCACCTAATGGGGTGGGAAAGCTGTACAAAAATACAATAAAAACATGACAAGCTAACTTTCCAGCTGCTGTCCTTAAGATAAAATCACTGTGGAATTTAATCTGATAATGCTACCAAGAMAGAGAGCCTTGGAGGGCAATCCTCAAGAAACACCACCTTGTCTCTGTGTTGAGCTGTGTCAAGCCACACAAAAAAATCTGTTTAAAAAAAAATWWAAAAAGCAAGGCTTTTGAGTAGCTTTGCTCCTGCCAAGCAATCTGCTCTCAGCTGACTATAAAATCTCTCATGCTGTAAYGCCAAAACTCCCAGGCAGAGAACACACTGACTAGCAACATAATGTTTGAAGTACTTAAAAGGGAAGAAGCAATCATGCCTGCTTTCAGAAAATGAGATGGTGGTCTCATTAGCAAAAAAATTCAATTGCAATAGTTACCTCGGCATGTAAAGGACTCGCTCTGCCACCACAAATCCCACCCTGAAGAAGAGGTTGCTGGCTGGGATGAATGGGAAAACCAGGAACAACAAGCCAACCAAAACTTCTTTGTGTTCCAGTTTCTGCAATAATACAAAATTAAACAAATATCAACTAAAAAAATCCACCTTAATTCACCTCTAACTTCCCCCTTTCTTTTGAAGGTCATAAAAAAAGCAACTCAGATTAACATTTGATATGCTTTGCATTTAAAAGCAATTTTTGCTTCGATATTTATGCGCCGCTTGTGCATCTAATATGCCCAGAAAGCGCACAAACACTACCCACTCTGTCTATTATTACCCTTGGTATCTTTTCCAAGGTCAGCTCCACCATATGCATGGCACAGCTACCACCTCAGATATATCTCACATTGGTGATATGTAAGTATAGAGCAGTGTGAACGCATACATTAGTGTGTCTACAACACTGTGACTGTGTGTACATACACAAATGCGTATCACATACACACACACTGCTGTGCTCARTCCTGAATGTTTACAACAGAGAGAAAGCTGCTCACTCAGTCACATTTTGTGTAAAGAAAACTAGCCCCAAGTGACACATTAATGCAGTCATTTTATCCCTTTCCAGGAAAATATCTACACTTGAAATGATACTTTCGCACACGAGGTCTCCACGCTCATACAGAGTCAGAAATTTGAGACATGCTGTATGCTAAAATTAATGTTTTTCACTTGAGCTCAGTTAATGCCCTTCACTTGCGCTCACTTTAATATCAGCTTGCTCTTTGAGGAGAAATGGAATTGCCACATGCAATTCAAACCAGCTGTGAGCCACAGGGCCAGCGCAGGCATTGGGGATGCTGTGACCAGCAGTGGCCACTCATCCTGCCACGGACAGACCCAAAAACMCTGGGCAAGTTCAGCTCCAGGCACAGCTCCACCCCACGAGGGTGAATCAGCTCATGTTTCTCAAAGAATGACACCAGGATAGGAGTGTAGCTTCAGACCTGTTCAATCCCCCAAGCAGACATCGGTGCTTTACCCAAAACCGCTTCTCACCGTCTGCAGACATCGGGAGCTTTGTCGTGCTCAGGAACAGATGCAACCAGAATCACTTAATGGTTGCAGCACTATCTAATTGTCGTGGGCAATTTCTCCATTTTTGGAGAGCAAATTGACTTCTCTTTGCTGGAGGGAACTACATCTAGAAATGCTGAGTAAGATTTTTGAGTAGAGAAATGCGGAGCCCAATTGGTGATTTGGAGCCAAGCAGGAAAACCTGCTCTGCTTTTGCACAGCTGCAGACTGCAACAGCAGTCACCACTGGTCAGGGCTGAAATTCAGAAGTCCTGCTACTAAAATATATTCACCCTACTCTATGGGAAAGACAACAACAAAGCATTTTGTATGGGTGCCAAATGCAAGGGTACAAATCAGGAGGCTCTGATTTTGCTTTAGAGGAACTAAACCACAGCATCACAAAAAAAGTACACTGATTTCCCCTGGCTAAAAGARGAATCATGAGGTAGAGAGAGGAGTAGAATTGATGTCTCCAGACTTCTTTATCAATATATGTTTTAAACAGCACCACAGTTATCTATGGTGCTTCTATCATCCACTTTCTCGGTATCTTGGATTCAGTTACTGGAGCCTACATGCAGTCACAACAGCATCTAAAGTACATAATTCTCAGAGCTGAAGGAGACAGCAATCCATAAAAATGATGAGCAGAGGTGCCTGGTAATTACAACAGAAAATTGAATGGAAAAAAAAAAGGATTTTTTTTTCTGAACTCTGAATTAAAATGACCAGTTCTAGCTCGACTTCAACTTCCCCTCCCACCCAGCTCTGGACATACACCTCAATTTTTCTCCTGCCATTTGACTCTCCCTTCCCACTTTGTCTGACCTAATTATGGTGCCCATCTTCTGACACCACTCTATCCCAGGGGTTTGACTGGGATAACAGTCAAAAACAGTTAAAAACCCAGAGGCACAAGAAGGTGTGTTGGGCCAAAGGGAGTGCACTGCTAACAYATAAAATGTTCTCAGTCCCCAAGATACACACGTGCTTTCAAATCAACCAGCTATCACATAGTTCTCCAGTTGCTGATCACTAAATCAATAATTGGGAAAACAGCCTCCAGTTAAACATCTCTAGGAAGGACACGCTGTTATTCAAGGCTACAGCATTGCAGATAAGCAAAGGAAACTGAACCATGGAGAAAGACAAAACTTGTACATCGAATGGGAAAGAGCATGTGGGAATTAGCTCAGCTGAAGGATACAATGGTTCTGCATGYCCTTTTTCTCCCCAGAACAAGTCACAACTCCATGCTAATGCCATTGAGGGCTGCCAGCTCAGTCCTTTGGGCAGGGCTTAGGTAGAGAAGCCCACCATGCACAAATCAGCCTCAGAGCAGCAGAGCCCTCCAGGTGCTACTTATTTCTGCAACAAAAAACACTTGGCACTGCCCTTTTTAAAGCACTGCCAGTAAGGTAGAGGCTTTTAGGAAGAGCTGGTCCTTAAAGGCCAGGCTTCAGCTGGTGCCACACATGGTCCTGCCTTTGAGGCAGCTCTAGGAACAATGGACAGCAGCATCTCCCATTCAACACCAGCCATAGGTAGTTCCCTCCACGTGTTCTACACAAAACAAACCCATCATACAAGTAGCCTGTTGCATTTTCCAGGCAAAGAAATAAAAGAAATATTAGGGCCATTTATTTGGTTTAGCTGCTTTGGTCATATGATCCCAGCTGAGATAGCTGAGCTGAAGGTGTCAGAATCAGCATTTTCCAGGTGCCCAGAGCAGTAGTAAAAGCTTCTAAAGAGTAATAGGYGATTTTGTTTGTCTTCCTTTCTCCTTAAAATAAAATAGCTAGGAGTAGAAATTATAGATCACTGCATTCTTTTCACAGAGAGACAATTCCTTTCCTCCTGAAGACAGCTCTTTCTTACGGAAATACAAAGATTTTCTTTCTGTCACAGAAGTCTCTGGTGAGGGGGAATCAACAAACACTTCTGAATTAACCTTAGAATGACTTCTCCTGTCAAAGAGAAGCCGATTTCTAATCAAAATAGAATTTGTTATAGTAAATAGCTTGGTAGGAGGGAGAAATTTTCAAATTCACATTTAATGCATTACAATTAGGCCTTCATTATATTGTAACAAAAAAAAAAATCAATTAAACAAACCAAACACCGATTTAAAAAAAAAAAAAAGCTTTTTCATTTACTTTTCACGGACTTATCGAAGAACTACAGAAAACTATTTCTCCCAAGAGCAATGTAAACAGCGTCCCACTACCTCCAACAAAATTTCAAAGTATCACTCCAAGGTCAAACATGATCAATACAGCAATAAATCTCACAAATTGTTTCCTTGGCAATTTGGGAACAAAGAAAGAAACTCCAGAATTTACAATGAAGGAAGTCTTTCCATATTATACATGACACGTTCCTGAGCCATAAATAAGTATTTGCTGACTACCACTAAAGCACATCTTCTCCAAGGCAGACCCCTCAAAGTGTGAGCGCAGGAGGTGCCCAGATTGCTTCAACACATCTGGCATAACTATGGACTTGCATAAGCCCACCACAAATTCCTTATTTTCCCCCTTGAGAGAGCATGGTGTGAGGTGCCAGATCCATTAAAACTGCACTGTTTTGACAGGACTGATGTTCCCATCACCTCCACGGACTGGGGCATTGCAAAGTGAGGCTGTGAGGACAGAATTCCTCCCCGCTGGACTCAGCTGCCCCACAGGGAAGGCAGCAGCTGGGCAAACAAATCCAAGCAAATTCCATCCTGTTCTACCTCTGAATGATYCCAAAGGTGTTTATACGTGCTTGCCCGTTTGATGGGAAGGTGGCAGTCGAATGGGTTTAATTCCTTCCTCTAACAGTTTGTTTGGAGAATGAGGCAAGCATCACCTCTCCACCATTTAGATCCAACAGCTCCATGGAGTAAAGATTTCCTTCCTACCAAAGGCATCAATCCCTCTGACAGAGAGCTCTGGATGGCCCATTGCAGCCAGTGAAATTTTATGCTTGGAACACCTGACTGCATGTGCAGAAAGGAAAGTTGGTAGAGCATGGCTGTGTAAAAGCAGTGACTGTTTTTACACATTTTCAAACGCTTGCAGGCCCAGGAGGTAAGTGCATTATCCATCAAAAGAGGCACAGAGAGTCAAAGAGGCTGCACAGCTCTCTGCAGAGCACAGAGAGAGGATGACACTTCTCCAGTTTGTTCCTAACCCTTAGTGCAGACTGCACACAAACCCACTTCATCTCCTCCTGCTGTTCCACCCTCCCATGAAGCCACAAGCAGCTTGGCAATGTGACTGTCACCAGCCTGCATCAAACCACTGGCAGCAGGTCAACATCTGCAAACAGCCATTCCTGCACGTTCCACACATACAGCATTAAAGATAAAAGGAATGGTGTAGAAGCATGTCAAACTCACTCTGCATTCATGCACAAGGTAATAAAAAGAAAGCATTAAGCTAATGAGGAATTAACCCTGGGGACTGATTCCTTCAAAGGTAAAAAAAAAAAAAAAAAATCTCTGTGGTTGTAAAGCTCACAGTGGATGTCCCCAAGCCCCACTTCACTGGTGCCATGCAGAAGTGGATCATGGCAGGGGTGTGTTGTGCTCCATGTACCATCAGCAGGGTCTCCTTCAGGTCACCAGCACAAATSTGGATGGGACACACACATCTTTATCTGCTGTGACCAGACAGGAGGGCACTGTGGAGCTGTGGGTGTTTCACTCTGCTGCTGTGCCACTGCTGCCGAGTGAATRATGCCAAAATCCCAGTGTCAACAGATGGCCTGAAAAACTCGAGCATTTGGTAAGCAAAAGGTAACCTCCCATCTTCAAAACTGCCTCAGAYGCCTGTCTTAATCAACTTGCTCCTAGAAAAAGAGCCACAAATTCTGTAATCACTACAATTTATTAAAGAGTTTTATTTTTTAATCTCATTAAAAAAAAATTAAAAATCAGCATCTTCCGTAGCACCAGCTACTTGAATGCCAGGCTTAGCAACTCACTCATTTCCTMAAATAACTCAACTTTTCTTGGTGATCATCTAGTTTTGATAGAAATAGACATGGATTTCTAATGCTATTTTGATAATCACTACTGACTGCTTATYAACTACCTGACACTCTGATACTATTTCAAGTATTTGGCAACAACAAAAACCATTTTCCAGTTCGCCAGCAGCAGCAGCACCTATCAGGAACTGGTGCACAGGCAGACAGACACCAGTCAGAATCTGAAAACAAAACCCTTGAAAGGAGCACTGGCTTCCTAACCCAGGATTATCTGAAGAGAAATCCTTGGCACACATCTCAGACCAACCTAAAGGGATCATTCCCTTTCCATTTCCAGAAGGAACAGAGTCCTGGTCTAGATAAAACACCTACCAATAGATAAAACAGCATGTTTTCCAGAAATGCTGAAAGTGCCTAAAAAAGTTAAATGAATGAGAATCGTGGATGATCAACAGCTCTGGAAATCAGGCTTTTAACTATGGAATAAAAGCAGAAAGTAGTCCTTTCCCATTCCCATAACCCACAGCAGGGCATCAAAATATATCCCACATATTAGGCTCTTTATTTTAGTATCTTAAAGTAAACTTTTGATATCCACTATTTTCTTTTTCCCTGCAGATGTCAGCTTCTCATCTGTGTGTTTATGGTCTTTCTCACCCAGGTTGCTAAAATTCCCTTAAGATATAAGCTCATTTTCCCAATCCTTAATCTCTGCAACCTCTAATTCCACTTGACAAGCCAATTTAAGCAGGATGAAGAAGCACAAAAATCTTTGAAAGAGAAGTGGAACATTCCAAAAGGGAACAGGAAAATCAACAAATTACTCCAGGAATTAGAACAATCCTTTTGACCTTGTGGTTGCTTTTCCCTCTTTCCTTTCATTCTGTGACTGCAGGCTGTTTCACCAGGTGGGGAAAACAAAACAGGTAAAATTTAATGCACATAGTCTTTTGGAAAAGCAACTCAGTTCATGGTGAGTTTGCTCTTGAGGAGGCAACACGGAGCAGGAGGAGCCTAACAAAAAACAAAACCCCCACAATGGCTTTGCACCCCAATGTTTAACTAAAGCCAAGCAGCCACGATGAGCAATCATTACCTCCCCCAGCTGTTYCTGGCTCCCCATTTCACCTGCACTCTCCCACTCACCCTTACCACTGTGCCATTTCAAAACCTTTCAGCTCTGAGTAAGCCTTGAAATACCAACTCAAATCAGAAGAAGAAAATGGCAGAACAGAAAGAGTAATTCARTGTGAATGTGCTGAAAATGGCAGAACTACCTGCCCCCACAATAATTACCTACACCACGCTGCAGGCAGCAAGAGCCCATTTGGTGAGATGCTGAATATATTCATGGTGAGCCAAATCAGAACTACTTCAGCTCTGGTTATATTCACTCAGAGCACCACGCTCCAAACCTGTTATTTTAAACATCTACCGAGCAAGAGAAAATCAAAYGCAGAAGGTATTTTGACAGCTCTTGTGTTTGTTTTTTTTTAATCCAGAACAGCAGTCACATGTATACTGAGGCAGCTTTTTTCCCCTTCTCCTTGAGTCTGTCAGCTGGCACAGTGAGTTCCCTGGGAAGGTTTCCCTGTTCCTTCCAGCCCCACCAGGGACCCCCATGCAGCTGATCCAGCACTCAACAGAGCAGAAATGTGGCCAGCAAGCTCGGGGTGCCTGCAAGGACCTCCCCCTCCTTCCTCCAGATTTCTCTAAACAGAGTCTTTCTGGCTTATTACTCTCTCCCTGCAGCAAATATTAACAACAGAAGCAGCATAGAAAAAAAACTCGCTGCTCAGGATTAAGAACATCAGTCCTGACCTTCTCTCTGTGTGGAAGGAATTCAAGTGGCCCTCAGGAAAATGAAAGCAGGATTTATTTTAAATGGACCTTTTATGGAAATGACTGTGGTTTCCAGCTCATCAGACAGACTCCATCAATAAATAGCCTTATTCACCTTGCTGTGCCTTTGAAGCAGGTATTGTTCTGSAAGTGTTGTGGCATATAAATTTTGCTAGGCTTACTTTCTAACTATGCTGGCACTACTGTAGAATATTATAAAAGGCAATTGTTCCCCAGAAAGGCCCATAAGCTGTGATTTATTAATGAAATGCCAAACCTGGGAAACCAGGCAAAGGTCTCAGGAGTGCAGGGTAAARTAAATAGCATGACAGAACACATAGAGTGAGTGCTAGCAAAAACAACAGAAACATGCAAATGCATTCCTCTCCTTGATGGTACTGAACGTTGTTAGCTAAGAAATTTAGTCTGAAAGTCACTGAAGATTATCCTCACATGATAYCCATACACATAATCCACCAGATAAATGGCAACACGTTGCCAATTACAGCATGACTTAAAGTCTTCACAATATGGTATAAAATGTCTTGTCTTGGCTAAGAAGCACCATGCAGGGAAATTTAGAGAGGCAGCATCACCTTTAAAATTAGAGCTGAAATAAAAACCAACCAAATGTAACATATGAAAGATCAAGATAAAACATATGTCAGTCACATGCAGTGAATATAACCTGAAAACCATCACAACCCCCTGTACCATATGTAGCCACAGCACACAGAACAGGCGTGTTCTTTAAGGAAGTTATATCCTAGAGCACACTAGATGCATGTTTTTAATTGATGTGAATGTTGGTAGCATTCCCTCCTTGGACATGGCCAAACTGCAGCACATTTTAAWGTGCTCCTGCTGAACAAGAGAACTGGGAACCACCACAAGGCTCCTCCACAGCGCTGGTCACCAGTACAGGTGTGTGGGGGCCATCAGACTGAGGTGTAATACACTCCCCCACACTGGCCAAGTGCAAAAGCCACTGTTTCAAGTTAAGTTTTCCAAATCACCCAGCTGAATCAGCCCATTACACCCAYGAGTTTTCCCACAGTCAGCTCTCCACATATCAGGTACCACAGAGAAAGTGAAATCCTATCCATCACGTGCTCAGTTCACATCCATTCACAGCTACAACTAAAGGAAAAGCTGCATTTTAATCACACTGCTAATTAAGCAGCGACCTAAAAATGCCATGCAGAGTGGCACTTGAAACATCTGAAGGGTCTTCCTTTCATGCTCATTGAATTATTATGACATGTCAAAGAAATAACTGTCATCCTGATGATAATGCCAAGAATTGTCCTCCCTCCASTTCACCAGGTGCTCCCTGCATCTTCCAGCAAAGCAAGGCTGTGCCATGGGCCTTTGGGCAGCCCTGTGGCCATCTGAAGCACCAGATTGTTTCTCTGACCTTATGACTGGCATGCTTGATYCCCAATGAGAGAAAGCCTCAAGCATTTCCTGGTACCTTTGTAATCCATCCATTTTAGGTGTGGATGGGTTCCATGGGTGTGGAAGTCACACCACATCCATTCCTCGTAGCCAAGGCTGTCTTAGAAAATGAACAATAAATCAATGTCATCCACTTTTCCCAGCTTTTAATATTTCTCCTGGATGCAGGTGTTTTGAACAGCACCCCCAGCCTTTGTCACATCCCCAGCACATCCTTGAAGCCCATGTGGGGAAGGTCACTGCAAAGMGCAGGGCAGAACCTGAGGATTCTGWGATGTGACTCCTGGTGCCTTGGCCAGAACAGCTCCAGAGAGRCCAATCTGCAGAGCACCCTGGGCAACTGCCTGGTGAAAAATCGAGTCCCAAAAGGTTTCAGGAGCTGCCTAATGTAGCTTTGTCACATTAGTCATCATGGAAAAACCGTGGCCAGAAACAGCAAGGTCCTTTCCTCCTGAGTGGCTGCTGCAACAAGGAGCTGGCTTTTTCTTYATTCCTGTCAGACCTCCTGAAGTCAGGTATTAATTGTGCATGAGACAGGGACAGCTGCAGCAAGACACAAGCRTAGCTGTGCACCTCAACACTGCACAGAAACAGGTCTGACTTGGGGAGCTGTTCACAGGGAGCTCTCCAGCTGACAAACAACAGGAGCTCACAATATGCAGAAGAAACCACCCAGAGAATGAAGTTACMCACAGAGAGTTAACAAAGCAATTTTTCAGGTGATCTCCTCACTAAGTAAGGAGGGAGACAATAAWGAAAGGGCAGAAGCAGGATGAGAAGGAAGGYTTCTCTCTCCAAACAAACTGCAGARCTGCCTTCTCCTTTTCTGCAGTTTTCAGCAATTAACCCCCATCCAATAACAGACCTGTTCCAAGCAAAGCACCGATGGGTAGAAATCTTGCATTATTTCTTCTCTTTCTGAGGTATAACAACGTTCACAGAATGAAATGAAACAAGAAAGCTTCATGCCTTAGATGTCCTTTACCAGCACCACACACACATGCCCAACAGAGTTATTGCCCTAATCACAAACATCAGCAACAAATTAGCCCTGTTTAAAATGCAAAAAAACAGCAAAAGCAGAAATCCAATAAATGCATTCTCTAATTACAGTCCACACAAAATATTCTGCAAGTCTCCTGTGAGTTTGTGTTTTGGATGCACACACATCACCTCTTGCCACTAAAAATCAGTTCCATGTTCACTGTCCCAAGGTCTTCACTGCTGTCAAAAGAATTTTCAGCATTTCCCTTCTCCACGCTGCAGAAAGGGAAGCGATGGTGCCACTGAGAATAAATGTGAGGTTTTGTTCTCCCTCACCCCTGCACACCTACAGTCTCCAACAGAAGGCACACAAACTGCATGCCTGCTCACTCTGCAGCCATTCCTTAGGAAATTGCAAGCTAYCTCTTCCAGGTTAGACCTTGCAATGAAAAAAGGAGAGAAAAATGGCTGCAAAGACTGTTCTATTTGGTTCAAAAAGAAAGCAGAATAACTTGCACTTTAWGAAATGTGAGAAACCAACTGATGCATCTCATGCTGCCTATAAGCTGTTAAATACTGAGAAATACCTTAACAGAAGGATGGTCCTTCTTGTGGGGAGCAGTGCCCTACAAAAGTCCACTGCTGTTGCATTTGGAAAGATGCTTTCCTAAGACATTAATACAATGAATTGTGCCTGCAGCTCATGTGCCCTGAACTTCCCTCTCCCTGTTATAAAAATGATTGTTTGAAGTCAAATGGCATAGTTTATTTCCAGGAAAAGTGCTGCTTCCTGTTTGCTTTCCTTGATAGTTCAGTCCAACACAATCATCTTCATAACAATTAATGGCAGTACCATGATTGGGTGATGGTGTGAGTTGTTAAAAACAAAATAAAAAATAGCTTCAGAAATGCAGAATTTCCTGAAAAGTAAAATATTTCAGCTACCTCCAATTATACATCTAATTTTATATATATAGATAGATAGATATGCTCCATCCCTGGTTGCGTTCCAGGCCAGGCTGGGCGGGTTGGAACTGGATGATCTTTAAGGCCCCTTCCAAACAAACCCTTCTGTGATTCCATAATTCTGTGCCTTGGGCTGGGGGAAGAATGTCCAAGGTGATCCCCAGGAACTGTCACCAGTTCCATGCTCACAGTGGGTTTTTGTTGGAAGCTGCAAGTGGAGASTCATCGGAGCTCTTGGTCAAGATGGTTCTAATTTTACTGGATTTGATACAACAGGAGGTTATATCTYCAACTTCAGACCCAATTTCAGTATTTGAGATTTTCAAAGATAAACAAAAAGGAATCTTTAAGATGAATTTCAAACCATCTAGTAAGTAAATGCCCAAAGAGGAAAATTCATGTTGTTGAACATTAACAGTGGTCAACAACAAAACCGAACTTCTCACGAAAAGATTACAACCCTCAGTTTCAAATCAAACACTGGTATTCATAAATCCAGACTGAATTGTTTTGCTTTTAATGAAAAAAAATGTAATAAAAATACGATAAAATCTTTTTCAAGCAAGCCAACATTATTAATTCTACACATAGTTCAAATTATGAGAGCAGGAGAAGAAATAAAAAGCAAACAAAACTTCAAAGAACACAGAATAAGATTTTTCAGAAGTCTTCAGTACTGGGCAAATGAGAATTTTATCATTAACTTTCCTGAGAACAGGATTAGGTCTAATACAAACACTTCTGAATATCTCTAGCAGTGAGTAATGAAAGCAGGAGGAATATGAGATGATGTACAACCTGCAGGTAGAACKAGTGAATACCTAATAGAGTATTTTCCCATATTTCCCATACAGCATCTGTCAATGTATTATCTAAATTAATGACTCTGCAGCCTCAAACTGTTTGGTTCATTTTCTGTCTCTGATCAGGAGCACAGGAAGACTGCCAGGGTAGACTGAAAATGTACATGACCTGCAGATTTTAGCATAACACAGGTATTAAAAACCTGACACTCTTCTGCTGTGTTTTTCAGCAATACACACATTTAAGRAAGAGAAACTTTTGTACCCTTTCCAAAGTGACTACACCTTTCCTAAAGAAGCTTCTGCAACATAACTGAAAGAGGAACAGCTTGTAACTCCCTGTGATCCACAAAAAAAGCCCTTCCAGGGAAGTGCTGCATATATGATCTCTGACAAGGCTTGTACAACCTCACTTTCATTTCTGGATTAATGGTGCCTCTGAAACGCTGAATTGGGAAGTATGGCTTACCAACTGTATTATTTATGCTAAAGAACCATTTCCAGATCATTTCTGATTTCCCACATTCCATTACTCCGCTGACAAAAAAAAAAACCCTTCCCATCAAGATGTATCCAAAGTTTAGGTTTCAGAAGCACAGCAAGAGTGCAAATAGAGGAATTTATTTTATTTTCAAAAGGCTCCAGTTCCCAGTCCTGTTTGAAGTAAGTGACAAAAAGGCCTAATGACGATGGGAGAGGAAGGGATGCTTAACAACTTCAGTGGGGTTTGGATCATTAACAGTAATTGAATGCAGGAGTCCTGGCCCAGCTCTGCCCTCAGATCAGACTGATTACAGACTGTAACATTCAGCTACAGAGACATTTTCATCAGTTGAGTTTGCCTGCATYAGTCATTACTGGTACRGTTTTTCACCCYAATCCAACGCATTCCAGAAGAAAAMACGTGTTTACCAACCATTTCATCTRAAGATTAGAAAACAACAGATTTAWTATTTTTTTTTAAATGTTGTATYGCASGGCTTTTGGYGTTACCTTGAACGCAGCAATGCAGTGTAGGCTGAGCAATGTCATCACCAGCACCAGGAAYACCGTGGCTAAATTCCTGACATCCCAGATGGACTCCACCAASGGGATGCTGCCCACCTGCCAGTCGTAGCACAGGGTGATGGGGGCCAGCAGGAGCCACGCGTTGAAGGCCAGAAGGTAGGAATAAGTTAAAAACCTGCAAATGAAAACAGGTCATGTCAYACATGGAATGACTGCCAGCATGGGAAACATTTTCCTTTGGTATTTGCCACATACTGCAAGAGAGGTGGGAACAACAAAAAAAAAATTAATCAACAGCACTGCAGGCACGGGCAGCACCACATCTCTCTGTCAGTAAAGAGATGCTGCCATAGGTGAGGGGCACTTTAAAAGGTCATTTAATGAAGTAACGTAATATGAATAATATTTACATGGTTTCTATGCACCAGCCTTTGGAAAACCAACAGATCTTCAATTCCTATTTGAATGTCACATTTTTGAAGTGACTTTTTGCCAGCTTAAACAATAAATTAATTACTAAGCAGGTACATACATATATATTGAACTTCTACACAGTCCATTGCATGTTTGCTGCAATACAAAATATCCTTCTAGCTGGGTTTAACCTACAATTTAGGATTTCACCTATGTGCACAACATGGAGCAATGAAACTCAGACCCTTCTCTCTTTTCTCTATGCAAATCAAGGCACAGGGAAAATGGACTGAAGAAAGAGGGGACGGGGTGATTCCTGGATGATCCCATGGCAGTTTATCAGGTCTGGGTCCAGATTGTGTGAGATGTGCCACAGAAGTGATGGGGAAGTAGAGAGCCTTTCAAATTGTTGTAATCTTCAATAATTGTTATTCTCAATAGAAAGGAAATTAATGGGGAATGGAAATGGGGAGCACGCTGCCCTCTGGGAAGTGTGCAGGGCTTTAAAAAGACTGAAAAAGAACAGCATATGTGCAACTGGGTTAAAAGAAAACAAGAAAAAAATCACATCAACCAATCCCTCTCTGCCCCAGGCTTTTGCTTCTTGGCATCTACTTGCCAAAAAAGTGCATCTAAAGTTGAAATACTTTTGCGTGCAAGAGACTGCAGATTATTCCAGCAATCATGAAGTCAACCAAGTAAAATTGCAACAGCCTTCAAACAGACAAACCCTTCCTTGGCTTGCAAGTGGAAAAATCCACATTGTACACAGCACTGAAAATGGCAAATACTCAAAAAAATATATTCTATCCTGCATAGGATTTTTTCCACATGAGCCTGCTTTGGCAGTTGTTATCACAACCAGTTGCCATGGTACCTTAGCAGGTTTATTAAAATGGCAACAAAGGATGGCAGAAATGTCAAGGCATATAGGCAGAGGATTGTCTCACTTGCCACTTACAAACATGCCCCTTTGTGGKCAAAATGCAGCCCCTTACAACAACACCTACAACATTATATTTGTGCCAGAATGGTAATACATTGAAGCTAAGTGTGACTCCAGACAGGAAGTTCTCAGATGGGTGTTGGGTCATAAATTTCTGTGAAAACATATTTAAATAACYACAAAGTTAGGATATCAGTTTCTTTTCTCATCCAAAAAATAAATGTCTCCAGGAGCACAGTGACCCAAAAGCAAGGAGGATTACTGAGCTGGAATGTTTCATTGTAAACAGTCACAGAGGCGCATTCTCATTTTCCCACAAATTTTTCTAAGCTTCCAACTCTGGAAAGTAGAATAATTCCACATTTTTAAGGTTTTCAGCCATTKGGTACACTTCTCTTCCATCCCCCCATTTTTCTCACCTTCCCCACCMTGAGGTATTAAACAAAGGGGAAAGAGAAAAAAAAATCCATCTTCTCTTAACAGARGCAGCGATTAAAAAGCCAGTTCCTRTTTAAGAAAGCATCCCTCAAAAACATAACCTAATTTTACACAAACTATTCCAAAAGTTTGATTGTTCACTCTTTCTAAAGAAACAAAAGTGTGTTTTCTACTCACCAACCCAATCTCTGCTGACCCATATTACAGAGAAACACAGCAAGACAAAATCTGGTGGGACTCAATCACACCGAGGCACTCACTCGTGACATTGTGTGTGGCCTGACCCACCTCTGCTCAGCCACAATAAAAACAGACTTCTCCATCAGACTCAACACATCAGCTCAGAAAAAGCTGCCAGCATTTATTTACAGCTACTTGCTTCAAAGCCAAACTGAGACCCACTTCTAGCTTTACTGTTAAAACAAAAGCATGTCCATTYAGATGAATCTGAATAATGTCACGGCATACAATATTGTTACTGCAAGTGTCTGTATCAGAGAGGATTTCCAGAAGCTCTGTTGGTTTTACACTTGATGCTCTAGGAGAGCCCAGTTTTTGGAGGGAGTGTCCTTTTATGCCCTGGCATATTAATATTTTCAATAGGCATCACAATATTCATGGAAAATTTTATACAAACCACAAAACCCTCCCCTGCTTACTCAGACTGGGCTGCTGGGCAGGAAGGGACAAGATGACATTTGGGATCTTTGCAAACTGCAGCACTGCAGTGAAGGGCAGACTAGCTGCTTTTCTGCATCTTCACTGATAAGCAGCTGATATATCCTTACACAGCACAGAATAAATAAACACAGCCTGCTGCCATAACAAATTGAGTCAGYTTAACAATTTCAGAGCAATCTGGAGCAGCCAGTTTCTGCTGGAAGGTTAGGACAATTTGCTGTTGAAGAAGGGAAGACAACTCCAGGGTGCTCACTATCAGGAGGGGTTTGCAAACAAGGGTCTGTTTGCAGGTGCTTGTGAGGTTTCAGCCTTCCTTGGGAGCCCTGGACTCACTGCCAGAGGTCAGTGCTACAGGAGATGGGCAATTGCTCCATTCCACCATGGCAAGAATCAATCTTTAAACTCTCTTCCAACAGCAGTGAAGTATTTTAAACCCTGTGACAGTCACTACCCTCTGTGCACAGCCAACTGGTAAAAATGCCCTTCTGCACAACCCTTGGGCACATCTCATGGCCAAGCCAAGCACCCTCACTGAACGTGCATGAGCCATGAGCAGGCACAGCACCAACACCCACGAAGGGATTTGGAGGCATTTGTAAGCTGCAAGAAAGCCTTGAGTGGGCTCTGAGTCAARCAAAAGTTTGAATACACTTTCAGCACTGGTAACCTGTCCTTGGRCATGATGGATGGCTGTATAAAATAAAGCACTACAAACTATCGCTATTCTAGGTGCTAGCAACAGAAAAACAACAGGATGCTAATAATAGCTACTGACAATTCAGGGCTGCTTTTTATTTATGGCTCTCGAAAGCATATGATATTCCTTCACATCTATGTGGCTCTCGTATCACAAGCCAAAAGAGAAAGCTAAACACAGGAGAAAGTTTGGAAGAAACCTCTTACCAAAGCTGACACCTCAAGGAACTAATGTGCAAATTTTGAAATGGCTTGAAGATTCTGAAATCATTCCAGGAGCTAATTACACATCAGCAGTCTACCTGCAAATGGCAACAAGAGTATTTTCTTTTAATTAGTTGACTGAGTGAATTACATTTTAAATTAATGATCTCTATATTGCTTCTGGTGTCTGCTGGAATTCCAAGGGAGAAAAATCCCTGCCTCCAACAACTCCCACTCTCTCAGTTAATCCCGTGAAAATCAGAGTATTACTGGTGAGGTAACTGGAAGATTCTGCCTCTTAACTGGCAAACAGTCTTTCCCCAGGCCAGGTAGCAGCATTTGCATCGCAGATTTTTTTTTATTTACAAATTGAACATGGAAATTTAAGTTTCAGTGAGTATCAAGTGTTTCTTTGCATTTCTCATCATCTCTGGCATGCTCAGCAAAACACAGTTCCTTCTGTAGGTAGCCGGTGTTGTCATGGCAATCCAGTTTGTTTGGTTTTAAATTTTTGAGTTTAAATGCACTGTTGCATGCTTTGAGATAAATACATGAGATAAATAAAGGATGACTCATATCAGAACTTGTTGCAGAAAACAATTATCTGAACTGAATGTTTCTGCTGCAAAAATGAGGGCAAASGGTACTCCTTAAAGCCATAAACAATATGAGAGGGAAATACTCGAGGAATTATCTGTTACTCTATGCTGCAATAGAGACCAATGAGCTTGGAAAAGCCCCCATCTCACCTCTGCCAAACCCAGGCAATCAGAGCACAAGGACTGTGAGACTAGGTGAAAAAAAAAAACCAACAACAAAAAAACCAACAAGATTTATAGAAATTTATGAGGYGTTTCCCTTCTTTTCTGATTCTGAAGCAGTTTAATCTTACTCCCTGCAGCTCCCAGGGACAGAGATTATAGATTTCTTTCTAAACCTGTGCTATGGGAGTGATCACAAATCTCTGACCATGTCCCACTTAACCTTCATGGAAAAGTGGGAGCCAGTGATCCTAATTTTTCTAGGTGCATGCAATACTGCAACCTACCAGCCAACCAGTTCTGGGACCACCCATCCCACTGCTGACAGACAACCCTACCCACAGAGASYCAGCAGGGCACCCACCTGCCAGGGAAACATCTCCCAGCACTGGGGATTTTAGCCAAGGAAAGGAAAAGCATTCTTCTGGTTGGGAAAAAAAAATGGACCTATCTAGAAGACAGGTAATGAGTGCACGTAACTGGTACTTGGGGAAATGGAAGGGGAGGTATGAAGGAAGCAGGTGGGGATCTGAAACAGAAACAGGAATTTGGTTTTTGCCCTCTCAGAAGTCACACACCTTGGTTATGTTCTTCTGACAAGGCCTCCACACTGCCAGGCACATGGGGAGGTTTCAGTTCACTGTCAGGGTAAGAAGAGCTTTTTTATTTGGGAAAAGAGCTTCTCATTTGTATTAACAGCTGAACTGATTTCAGCTCAAGGCTCTCTTCATCCTCTTAMACAGCCCTAAACCCAAGTGTGTTTGACAAGTCACTTCACAATAATGTCCCCCTAGGACACATGTGGCTGCAATTATAACCAGGTGGTGGTTTTAAAGATATTGTCTTCAAATTGTATATATTTGGACTTCCCCTGGGGAACTCCCAGTCCAGTCATACCCCTCCCCACATCAGTTTATTTTCCTGCTCTGATATATTGTCGACCTAAACATTTTCTTTTCAGAGCATTAGAAGGAAAAAAAAAAAACCACTTATCTATCTATCTATCTATCTATCTATCTATCTATCTATCTATCTATCTATCTATCTATCTATCTACCCATCTAGCTATCTAATTTACCTATCAATCTAATCTATCTATCTATCTATCTTCATTCAGTGACAGTGGAGTAAGCTACACAAACAAGCAGCAGACAGATTAATTCCATTTAACATCCAAACACGAGCCAGACAGAAAATACTCATACCTGGAAGAAGTACCTGTGTATTCCCTTTCATCAACCCATCTGCATTCAGGGAAAAGAGCTGCCAGTCAGCAGAGGACAGGAGTAGGAAAGACAAAGATAAGGATAAACAGAGAGCTGCAGTTTGATGGAAAGGAAAGGGAATCTGGAACAAYTTCTCTGGAAGGCACAGGGGGAGAAGCAGAGTGCACCCCTTGAAATAAAAACTACATTTTACATTTGATGTATGGACTGTCTGGCCCCTGGRCAGGCATGAGAGCAATTTTTACCAACACTGCTGTTCTCCCTTTTGTCAGAAGTGATTCCTGAACGCTGGGTGCCTGCAGAGGTTACACATGGGCCTGAACTGAAGCACCTCTGGGCACACAACAGAAATCACTGACAAACCAGGCAGAGCTTCACCACTCAGGCAGCGTGTGCAAGCCTGGCTGATGAAGAGCTGATACATCACAGAGGTCTATTTTCATGCTAATTTCTAGCCTGAGGTCCATGAAAACTCCATCCCAAAGTAGTTGCTCCACTTGACTTCTATTTCCTTGGCAGGACTGGCTGGCACAGGGACCCRTTTTCCCAGTACAGGTCCAGGGTTTGCCTCTCAGTAGTTCATTCCCTTTGAAGTTACAAATGGAGTGATTAAATGCATTGCTCAGAAAACAGTCACAAATCTCTGTGAAAAGGATTATGTGCCAGTTTTTATGTATAAGCACTTCTTCAGCTTTCTGCAGCACTGAATTCTCATTTACCTGATTGAAACAGCAAAGGCATACAGCAAGGCAGCTTACAGGGAGAGCAGTTCAACCACAGGACAACGTTATCTCAAGGCAGTCCAAGTARAAATGCATTAACTATTTAAGGAAACACCACAAATAACCTGCTTCATGCYCAGAGTAATCAGCCACCAGGGATCACAAGACAAAAGCCAGCAGAAATGAATATAACCTGACTCCCAAAGACATATTTTTTTTTAAAAAACAAACTTTTAGTTTGAAATTACAGGTAAGATTTAATCGGTTTCACACAGCTTGAGACTTGCTGCACAATGGATTTTTCCCTTGTCTTGCCACAGTGCTGGTAACACAATCTGTTTATCCAGAGGCCTCCTACTTCTTTCCCCTCAAGAATGGCAGAAGAAAGAAACATTGTGCAAAACGTCTGAAGCATGTCAGCCCTCCACTCAACACCCTCCTGACTCTGGAGCTGCACTTTTGGTACACGGTTTATGCAAARCTGGGCAGCCCTGGAAACCTTCCTCACTGCATTCTCCCTCAAGCTCTGATGGTTTGGGATTGGTTTTTGTCTCTCAAATATTGCTTATCCATAGCAGATTTTGAGATCAAAGTCTRTGTTCTTTAAGGTAAGGCCACTGGAGACAGCACACCCTCCCTGCAGTGCACAACAGTGTGGATGGACAGGATTTCATGGCATGGCTAGGAGTATTCCCAAAACCTTCACTTCTGCCTCCACTGAGAAAGGGAATGATGGGCACAWCCCATCTTCTCAGTCCACCTCTGCCAAGCAACACAATGAAGGTCATGGAAATGTGGCTTTCATGCATATTCCTAAGCTTTGAGGTATTTGGGAATATTGCTTGTTAATTTTAACATTTGTAATTTAGAGAGCATGCTGAACAGATGACTGTTTTTAAAGATTGGAAAACAGTCATTATTTCAGCATATTTAGCCTTTCAATATGTTAAATAAACCATTATCTGTCTACTTTAATTTATATATCTGTCCAAGATTGCAGATGGGTTACACAGAACACACGGTCATGTTCTAAGGCCAAACTGAGCCACATCAATGCTCTGAGCAGCAGTGACCAAAAAATCAATGCCAAGTA
Organism: Malurus melanocephalus; assembly: GCF_030028575.1. NCBI lineage: Eukaryota > Metazoa > Chordata > Aves > Passeriformes > Maluridae > Malurus > Malurus melanocephalus. Next base: position 3,917,966 of record NW_026623254.1, read on the forward strand.
AAGCATATCAGATGATAATTTTTCCCCAGTTCCTAGCTGGGGAGTTGGATGAGTTGGGAGTTTCTGGGTTGGATGCTGTTTGTGCATATTTAGGAGTCTGGATTTCTTATTTCAACTTGGCAAATCTCTCTCTGAGCCTGCGTAAACGTTCAGCACACTCCCAGGATCMCATGGGACAGAAGGATCTTCCTGCAGGAAGAAGCTCCCCAGCTCAACCACCTGCTCCAAGCCACCTCCTTGGCTTGCTTGGAATCTGTCTCCTCTTAGATTTATTTGAAACACTCTAAATTCCATATCCATCCCCGTCCTCCACACAGTGGAGGATGCACAGACCTCTCACACCCCCATTCTTGGAAGTTATGCTATAACCACTCTAAGGGCTGGCAAATTCTGACCTCAGGAGTCACTACATTTTCCAACCCCAARCTTACACCTACCCCTAATGTTGGCTCCAATAAGCTCTGCAAACATTAAAATGCTCTGTTGGGTTCATCTCGTGTCAGCCGAGACCCCAGCTCCAGATCTAACCTCATGAATTCCACAAAGACTGCCACACATTTCCAAACTACTGTTTTTCTTTTTTATTCCACTGTTATCAGCCTTCCTTCCAGCCCCACAGAGCTGGCCAAGTCTTACAATAATTTTCAACTCTGTTGAAAACCGTAACATTTACCCTGGCGAGACATGGGCAAAAARCACATTTCCAGCTCAAATAAAGACAGCTCCTTGAAAACAGAAACTCCCATTTGTGACCTMTGTGATCTTCAGAGTTACAAAACAACTTGCCCATTGCCTGAGACTAACCCTTGCTTCAACCAGTGACAGTGTTAGTAATCACTTCAAGATCCCTACCCAAAACTGATCTTTCTTTTAGATTTTGGTCTTGACACCAAACTTAGCTCTTCCACTTCCTTCTTCCCAACTCAACCCAAGTTGCAATTAACATCTTGGCTTAAGTGCTGTATCCTAATTACTGCCTTCAAAACCTTATTAAGAGCTTCCCACACGAGCTCTTCACATTCTGCTGCACTGTTGCTGTTCACAGCTGAGGAACACACACTGCTTGGGAGCTTCTCCGAGGTTGGATCATAATTTCTCATAAACAAACTCTCCCATGGCCTTCCTCTGGACTCACTCCAACAGGTCCATGTCTTTCCTGCACTAAGGACCYCAGAGCTGGATGCAGTGTGCCAAGAGAGGTCTCACAAGAGCAGCATCATCTTCCTCAACCTTCCTGGAAACCACCTGAACCTTGCAAGCTCCACCTGACACCCCAGTCCTGCACTTGGGAGGACTGGTTCAATGTCAGTTCTGCAGCAATAGCTTCAGTTCTGACTTTATCAGCAAGATAAATTCTCAGGTGAGAGTCAAGGTTTGAGTCTGACAGAGGAAGAAGGAAAAGGTTTGTTGCTGAGAAAAGGGCTGTGGTCAGAGGGTGCATCATGGGCTGTCAGTTCAGAGACAGTCACTGGGTCTCTGTACCTGCAGGACTGACACTGAGACCTGCTAAAAGGATGAGTTTCCTGAATGGAAGATAAAAGCTTCTGGGTAAATCGGCTAAAATGAGGATTAAGATCAAGCTCAGCAGAAAAGGAAGAACWGGGATAATTAAAGAGTTTTAGAATCCCTTCAGAACAGTAACTGATTTTTACTGGAATGGATTTCCTTAATTAAGTGTGGAGCAGGAAGGTGTTGCTGGACTGCAGGTGAAGCCAGGGCTGCTGCTGGGGCCAAGGAAGGATCTCAGCCAGCAGTGCTCTGACTTGTTTTTCCTAAGGCTGTTAATAAAAYCCACAGTGCCAGTGGTAAAAATAGTCACTGTTCCAAACCCTGAGAATGACTTTGCTTTTAGGTTTAAAAAACCCTCCCCTGTCATTACAGGAGGCAAAGAGACAAACACAAAAGGACACGTGCAGCACAGAAGAGGTAACTGAAATTAGGCTGGGATTATTTATGGCTTGGTGACCCCCATCTCAGCATAAACACATCAAAAAGGGACAGCAGCAAACCCTTCAAACCCTGCACTGAGGCTGGTATTAATAACTCCACCAGAAACAAACACTAGAGCTTTCCAAAAGAGACAATGTGCTTCCTGGAAGCACTTAYAGCCTTGGTGGTAATAGAAGCTGTTGCTTTATTATTTATGATAACAAAGGTTCCCCAAACGAGATCCAGTCCAGTTCTGCAGCAGATTCTGGGTAAGGATTGCTTGATCTCAATCTGTGTCTCAGCTGCAATTCCACTGCTGGAATGAGGAGCCAGCAAGGCCAGAAAGTGACACACAGGAAGACTGCTCCCATTTTCATCTGAGACATCAGGAAATGCCTCCAGAAAGCTTCAAGTGTCTTTCAGTAGCTAACCAGAGCAAACACTGGTGCTCATGGCCCCTCCACCTTCACTGCTCGGTCACTGCTATTCTACCAACAGGCATGGCCACCCCCTTTTTACAAACTTCAGCTGAAGCCAAAACTTTGAATGCCTCCATCCCACATCTCAGAAGCAGCCACTTTTAAGGTTTAGGATTATGCCTCAKTTACTGGGCTTTCCAGTCCTGTGCTTGGGCAATTAAACTATATTCTTTGGGCTTTGCATAAAAATAAGCACACATTTTTCAGTAAGAAAGCACCTGTAATACAAAGCACCTGCAAATGTTCTTTGGAAATAATTCTGGTTGTATTCTATTCTAGACAGAGCAATACAGAAAAGTAATTAAGAAAACAAAACAAGTTTTTTTTTTTTTTAATTATCATCTGCAAGCCATTTTGGTGCAGGAAAGTGTAACATCAAGTGTAACATCAAGAAATAATTCTGGTTGTATTCTGTTCTAGACAGAGCAATACAGAGAAGTAATTAAGAAAACAAAACAAGTTTTTTTTCAATTATCATCTGCAAGCCATTTTAGYGTAGGAAAATGCAACATCAAGACCACACTTTTGAAAACTTTTGTTTGACTGCTGTCATGATACCTGGTCAGTAAATATGGAGAGAATGAAGCTGGGTTGTCCTGCTCTGAAAACATCGGCATGGAGCCTCCCATTATCCAGAGGCGGAAATACAGCACGAGGATCACCTTCAAAGGAGAASAGCTCAGTTAGCAAAGTTCTACTAAAAGGAACTAAGGCCTCCAGCCAATGTTTTGTTGTGATAGCTCCCTGTGCTGTGCAAAGYGAGTCAGCTCAGCAGGTAAGGCAAAATTGAAGTTTACTGCCCTGTTCAGGGGGACAAACCTGCCAGCCCCCAGGACAAATGGCACACTGTGACATTGTGTGTCCCTCTCCCATGTCTGCAYTACTGACAGCAACTAACACATCTGAGTACCCACCACAAAGGCAGCATTTRGAAGGACAAACCCAGCACTCTACTGCAGTGTGGACGACAGAGTTTTGCTTTTGACCTCTACCTAAATACAGACGGGGAAATCATGGCTGATTTCTTAAAAGTTCTTATCCTTCATCCACRCTGGGATAGGTGTAAGGACAAGCTCCATTGGTGCTTCTCATGCTGTGTAATCCTAATTCCAGGGATGATTTCTKCAAGCTGCCACTCCTTCACCTTTCTGGTAACCACTTGTCCAGGGACAAGCAAGGGGATCTGGCTCTGGAGCACCAGCACACAGAGCTGCACACTCCCAACATTCCCATGGAAGGGCTTGTTTCCTCCTCTACAACACGTTGAGTCCTGCTTGGAGAACATCAAGGAGGAATTTTTCTAACAATTCTCACTGAGCTGCACTGCCATTAACACCATGTCACTGACAGGGCAGCCCAGTGCCAGAGTCCCCTGTATTTAGGGCAGGAAGTACCTGCAGATGACTACATGACTGCAGTGGCAACCACTATAAATCAAAAGGTTTTAACTAAAAACATGGTAATATTTTCATTTCTGCCCATCTGAAGTTTTCTAGACTAATTTCCAAGCCTAACTTTGTATTAAGATCTACCATCTGAGCTTTCTGAGTCTTTTGGATACCTCTATCCATTGTTCACTCTCACCATGCTCAAGTCCATTCATACTTACATAGCTTATCACCAAAGCAGCCCTCTTCAAAAAAGGCCTCGCGCTATACAAGAAGTTCTGGTTGTTATTTGCAGTCAGGTAGCTGAAACATAAGGAAACAAATGTTTGTTGAAGTACTTTGAAACACTAACTCATTTTTCAAATGCAGAAAAATGTGTACCTTGATTTAACAACCCTGAAAGCAGTAATAATGACATCACTCCTACTCTTCAAAGACCTTTCCACATAAGTAAAATATTGAGACTAATTCAAGTAAAACACACTACAATACACTGCGGTTTTGCCATCAAAATCTGGTTTTGGTGTGTTTGTTGGTTTGGGTTTTTTTTTCTTAATCTTCAATTAACTTCCTAATCCTCAGAAAAATCCCCCATGTGTCTCAGAGAGATTGCTGTCTTCAGACTCCCAGAAGACTACACGGAGACACATTTTTAAAAGGTCACCCAAACAGAGCAATTCAATTTTAGACCGTGATTAAAATGCAAAAACTCCTTGTTCCCAGCTCTCTGCTCGGCCTCTAGAGATGAGTATAACTATCCAGCAGAACTCATTCTAAGCATTTTTCGGGAGTGTATTCTGCACACTTAAGTTTCATCACAAGTTTGCTGACAAAGTGCTACGRTAATTAATTGCACAGAGACAAACACACAGGTGGCTTATTGTTGTAGGAACGTTCATAAAACCCTTCCTGGTTCTCGAYGAGTAAAATTAAACTGTATTTGGAGCCAAAACTAAACACTTTTTTTAATATAGAGTAGAAGCACTTGCCAAAGTCTAAGGAACTTTCTTAACATAACAGTGTCATATTCRTGACATTAATTTCATGATAATTCCATTTTTATTGAACCTTACAGATGCTCCATCATTGTAATAGTGCAATGACAAAAAGAAATACAGAAGAGAYAACAGGAATATTTTAAGCATAAAATAGGTAGAAAAGTATTGRAAAAAATGACAAGTTATTTTAAGAAGCTATAAATATCAAGAAAACAAAATAAATTCAGAAGGAAAACATTTGCAGGTGCTTCTGTATAACATACAATCAGCATCAGGGTACAATATTTAAATGATTTACAAAAACTGCAGTTTGTRTTGCAACACCTTCAAGCAAGTTACCTGTCCAAGCATGAAATCATCATATGTTTCTCCCGTGAACATCGAGCACATAAAAYGTATCTTATTTCCTCTCCAAATTCCTCAAGACAGTCTATCACCTGATKGCTTCCACCCTTCAAGTCTTAGGAAAAACAATATCGAAGCTGCATTCCTAATGCAGCCAAGAGTCTTTAATAACTGAGGTTTTGTTCAAATTTTCTATAGTAAGAAGTTTGCAAGCCTGGTCACCATGGCAAGATGAAGAAGAGATTATACTGGAGAAAAAAAAACACCAGGGCAAAGCCAGCAAGAAACAGAGGCAGCATTTAACAAGATGAAAGAAGTACATCTGGATGCTCTGTACAAAGGAACTGCTCTTCAGAAAACTTTCCCTAAGTGCCRTGCCTAAAACCAAGCAACTAAACCATTCAGTGTAAAGCAAACCAGACGACTTTCATTCTTTGGTGTCTAGTTATTGTCAAACGCTGACATTTAAGGACCAAACCTGACTTAAATGTCAGACCAGTCTTTGAGGGCTGAGCGCCTCAAAGTGCAAAGTTTCTTGAGTTCCCACTGATTTTAATCAGGCTCCAGCAAGTACAAGTGAGATGAAACYAAACCTTCAGCTTTGTCTCCCCACGAAAGGTCAGGGTGGCCTTCAAGCCCTCACCATGGCTTGGCTCCAAAGCCCACCRGAACCAAAGAGAAAACCTCTCACGGGCTTTAACAGCACTTGGACCAAACCCCAGGCTTTTGTTCCCTACTGGAACCCTTTATGAAACTCAACCCCTCGTGACTTGCAGCAGGAACAGAAGCGTTTGGTTGCACTTTGTTTACATTTTTATGTGTGGAGAGAGGACAGCCCTCTATTCATCRCACTGACTGACTCTTTTCAAGAACCTGTTTTCACTCGCTTTTACTTTTAACTCTCTGCAACACTTTAGGAAGGTATTTTTGATTACAAATATTAGCTTTAGATGGACTTATTCTGGGAAAAGATTAACTAGAACAGCTCAACTCTTTCTCCAAGGTTTCCATTACAGACAGAGGAGCAATTTTAACAGTGTCAAGAAGTCTGCCAACATCGTCCTTGAGAAACAACATCATACCAGTGAGCTAAAACTTGTGAGGTGGCTGTCACCTCCAGGCCATGTGTTTGCTGTCCTCCAGAAAAGCTGCCCATGGTCAGAAATGAACAGTCCAATCAAGAAGTGAAGCTTTTCCATTTTTAGAGCTGCTGTCCTGAAGTCTGTCTGGAAACCACAGAAGATATAACACGGTTGGTTGCTCTGTAATCCTGCACTCCACCCATGAGATCAACCTGAGTGGGCAAGGTCATACTCAGTGCCTCCAAGATTTATAAAACCACGTGGTTTTTTAGAGCACCTTACTGGGYTACTGCTTGTGTCAGGGAAGGCAACCAGTGAAATATCTCACAACTGGTGCAGGTGAAGAATAACACACAGTCTGAGTATTAAAACCAAATGAACTGCAAACGGGACCAGGATGAGGAAGTTTGTTAAATGTCAGTGACAGACACACAGAATGTAAAATGCAGTAGGCCTTTTATGTGTAAAATTGCAGCAGCTTTTTCTATGCAAAATTTCAGCTTGCAAACACATCTAAAGTTACACTGAACTTTGCTCAGCCAAAACTCTTAATTTTGTCTTTAGCTAGGAGAAGCAAAGAAATTACTACTGTAACACTTGAACTGTTTTATACTCTTTTTTTAACAGCTGTCTTGTAAAAAGTCATTCACAGGTCGGATTTACATGCATTTGCCAACTTCTCCAGCTGCCAAACATCCCTCTGCTCATGGGAACCACTCCCTATCGCCTGCTCCACCCCAACCAGCACAATTGTGGTGCCAAAACCGTGCCAAAACACACACAGGCATTSAYTCCCACATGGGAGCGGGTGTGGGAYGGAGTTAGRGAAAGTGTGTTGATGGCAGCACCACACAGCAAAATGTAACCTCCAGAGTAGGAGAACATTTCAAGGTGTGGGCCTTCCAGATTTTCCTAAGAAAATGATAWAATTAGAGGAGAAAAATCCAGCTCRTCAGGTTCGCWAAACRAGTGYGAAAAGAGCCCATTTGGRYGGTGGTTCCACTCCTGCTTSGTGCCAGCTYTCCCACAAAGCAACCCAGCCTGTAATTGCCTACTTGCTGTCTTTTAAAAGCCTTTCAGGAATACTTCTCAAAGCAACCAGAATCACAACAAACAATAAAGCCAGGAAAAGCTTCATAATGCAGGGACTTGTCTCACTCAGTTCAGATATTTGGCAGCCCCGGCTTCCTGAAAAGCGCGGCTCATCCTGGAATCAGTGACATCACCGGGGCACTCCGAGGTTTTATAATTGAAGACAGCAGGGTGGGTGACCCAGTAAAATTCAGTAYGGTGCAGTTTACAGGAACATACACTTTGCTGATACCAGGTGGACTCTGGGTTTATCAAATTAAATTTCTCTAAGAAGCAGGGAGCTTTTTTAATTTGCCTGTGCCACTTGAGACAGCTTGAGCTCACAGAACACTGTGGGGCAGCTCCTGAGCCACTGCAGACCACCACTGGAAATGGGTTTATCCCATACTGGAAAAGGGTTTATCCCMCACTGCAGCTGACTCAGCTCTGCCATAAAACATGAGCTTGCTCTGTGCTCCCTTTGAAGGCTTTCTTAAGGGAAGCCAATAAACAATTGAGATCCGTGATGAACTCTCCACCAGGAACATCTAAAAGAATGAGGTAACTATGAGTAGTACAAGTGTTGGAGTATCAAGAGATTGTTTTGGCTTGGTCCTTTACTCTGAGAGGAACATTACTCCCATTTATATTCTTCTTAGGAAACAGATCAGATCCCAGCAAACACCAGARTTTAGAACTAGAACTTTCAAACCCCTAAACTACRGRAAAAYATTGGAAGAATGAATATAAAARCAAGGCTTTCCTCTTATTCTTAATKACTGRTAACAGCAAGACACCTCTAATCAAGAACATTTTTAAACTTAGAAGGGGCTATTTTAAGTGCATGTCAAAGCTTTAATACAAAGCTTTAATACAAAGCTTTAAGACATTGATAAATATACACCTCATTCCAAACCAGTGTGACAGACTCCCCTGCTGAAAATAAGCAAGTTTTACAGGAGCCATATTCTATCTATAGGGACCACCTTATCTTTCCTGCTTAAAGAGAATTTCCTTATCATCTGTCCAGACAGCTGCATCTTATATGGGACAAGTGTCTTTTCAGCCTAGCTCAGCCTATAGTCCKCCTCAAGGACAGCAACTGAAGGGAAACTGTGTGTATTTGATAGCCCAGGGAGAAAACAAGAATGAAAATCCATCATGGAGTTAAAAATACTGAATTTAAAAAAAAAAAACACAATATATTCTAGACACGTCTGGATATTTAACTTGTTCAAAGTACTTGTCAATTCAGGGAAATAAAATACCAGTCATAGCTGCAGGTTCTGCAAGGGAGAAGAAAARCTCTCCTGCTTCCTTCTTTATGAGCAGTGCTGACCTTCCCCTCAGCATGTGTGTGGCATCCTTGTTCCTTATCTCCCCACAGAGCCTTAAACCCCAGCTACCACTGCCCATGCAGACCTGGATGCATAAACACAAACAGGAGCAGTTTTACAGGCTCTTTGGGGAGCCACGGAGAGGTTTTATGAAAGTCACAACTGTTTTAACTCATTTTCACTGATAAGGTCATGCATTCTTCGTGTACATTTTCAGTTGTGACTTTATTTGGAATTCTTGCTGTTTATTGGAGTTTTGGGGAAAGCAAGAGCAGGGCATATAGAGCAGAGGAGGTGATCCCACTCATGGCTTTTCCCTACTCTCTCAGGCAATACAGACTTCATTCTGTGTGGGATGAAAGTAGAGGAAGAACACTGGGAGGAACAGGGAGAGGAGGAGAGGGAGGAACAGTAAGGGATCAGGAACAGAAAGAGAATAAAGTAGCAAAATGCACTTAACAGGTGCATGAAAAAGAACATGAAAAAGGGTTTCTCTTCATACCAGACATTCCATTGATGCGAGGAGACAAAGTGGAGAAGGGCTAACAGGAAAAATAAGACCTCATCAAAATATGGCCACCAGATCTGCAAGATCTTGGGAAACCAAAGCACCATGGCTGCAGTTTAAAGCTTCCATCAACTTCAGCCATTTGATTTCCTCTGCATCTCACACTCCTGAGGCATTGGCTCATATCTCCCTGTCCTAGCCCAGTGAAGGGATCCTACAGAGGTATTTCAAGTTACTGCACTATAAGCAGCACTGATAGCAGCTTTGGCTGCTCCCCACATTCAGCCACAAATCCCTATTTACATCTGCTTGTGCTTTTGACTAGTTTTATTCATTCAGGCTGAAAATGTTCACTTCCAAGAGTTTATGYTCAGCTCAAACTGTTTTCTTCCTCGAAAGTATCAGGTAAAACAGTTTGGCTTTTCCTGAAAAAGCAATTAAAGAGACTTGCCTGTGTCTTGATAAAGTTCTGAAACCACTTTATCAAGAAAACTCAGCGGTTCTATAGTTTGGAGCAGGGATTTGTTGTTTATGAGAGGGACTGCAGAGATGCTGCTGGTTTTGATTTCAGTGACAGCTGACTGTTTCTGGGCATGTAACAAGCCACTGGGAAAAGATCCCTATTTGCAGTGCTCACTGGAGATCTGTAGCAATTCCCCAGGCTCTCCAGCCATGCCAAACACCTTGCAGAAGGAACAGCATCAGACTCTCTTTGCATTGCTCCTCCAGAGCTACTGGGAGAGGAGACTCTCTCTCCTGAAATGCCTGTATCCATCCTGGAGAAGATCATCTGCTTGGACTGCAGAGGGATGAAAAGGTGTGTGAAGAAGAGGCTGTGTGAGTGTGTGTGACAACAAAGAGAGGGGATGAAGGGAGAAGAAAGGAAAGCAGGCACAAAGAGGAAAGGAATGGGGGAAATGATGAGCCAGAAGAGATACATGGAGCTATTCAGATCTCTGCTGCTGTCAGAGATCCAGGGGCAGTATCCAAAAAATCCGCTGCCCCTAGAGCTCCATTCACTGGAGTCCCCAGCGAGCACTCAGGAGCACAGGAAGCAGGAAAACCCCTGCTCTCCCTGAGCAGCTCCACTTGCAAAAGCAGCTGTGCTTTCCATGAACCAGCCTGGCAGGAGCAGACAGACCCAAAACCACAGAGAGCTCCTGCAGACTGCCTGCTGCCTTTGTGGCTGTGCTGGAACGCAGCCATCCCCGAGGGACAGCACCACATCCATGGACCACACTCACTCTGCACGGCCAGGCTTGGCAAAGGGGCTCCCTAAAAGCACTCCCTAATCACCAAAAACTGCCTTACTCGACAGTTTTTATGTGAAGAAAGGGGGAGGTTATCCTCCACTCGTGCACTCTGTCATCCTGAGTGTAAATTATTGAAAGTGTCACTGGGAATCAAGTGTCCCAGTAAAAATTTACAAACAAGCCATAAAAGATTTGGAAGCCTGCTGCCTTGCTTTGATGTGCTCTGTAAAGGGTTTCATGTCACTAAACACACACTGGTCCAACAAATCTGCTAATTTGCAGAAGGAACCATGGTGGCTTTAAAATTATATATGTGCAGTTAGGGAATTAGGATCTAATTTTTTGCTGTCATCTTTGACAAGGATGCCAATAAGCAAACTTAAAAAAAGAAACCCAACCAACAACTAAAAACGGCAGAGAAAGTCTCACAGACATTCATTTCTGTGCCCTATCACTGATTTTGGTGATCCTCCTTTCTATTCCATGCATCATCCCTAAAAATGGGATATGCACTGATGAGAAGCATAGGGGTAGGTAAGAGTCAGCTGGTCCCAATCCCAAATCTGAAACAACTTTTAAGGAATTTAAAACATTTTACTCATATAATATTTGACTTGAGGAAGGAGGGAAAGAAAGAAAACTTTTACAGGCAAACCTGCTCTCAATCAGGGCAAATGCTCAGTTGTGGGTTGTTAGGATTTTCCCTTAAAGATATTTGCTCAACTGAATTWTATTTTATAAGTCATCATTTGGGGTCGGGTCATCCCCAAAAAAAAGCCTTTTAGAAATGCTTGGAGAGGCACATAATATTTTAGTTGTGAGCATTTCTGGTAAATCAAGTAAAAGTGGGAAAGTCTGGTTTCAGAAAGAAATATGGGCACAATTTGCAAAGAAATGCAGTGAGAAAACCACCTGAATCACTGGCAAACGTGGCCTGAAGAGTATTGCTTTATTTCAAAACCTAGTTGTTTTGAAATTTTTTTTAATTCTTACCCAATTTACTTGTAATCTAAAACTATTGTAAAATTCAACTTAAATCCACATTTTGCACTTAATTGAGGAGGGGAGAAAAAAATCAGGCATCCACCATTTGAATTCTTGACTTTGAGATATGAGGATGAAAAGAGGAGCACTCATCACACTGGGGGACCTTCAGGACAGTAAAACAGAATGTGTCTGTGGGGAGATTGGTCCCTTTTCCAAAAACTTTCCCCATCCTTCATCTGTTTAAAACACAGCTCACTGCATGTCAGTGCTAAATACTTCAGGAAGAAGGCATTTCCTTTCTGGAAAACTCTTAATCTGACATTTTATCTACCCTGTCCCTTTGCTTCTGTCAGATTAAATAAAGCAATCCGTAAATATGCCAAAGCCATCTCTAAATACAAAATAAATGGTAAAAAACTCCAACCTTCCTCATTCTCATCTCTTAGGAAAATGTCTGTTATTTTTAACATCCTCCAAAATAGCCTGTTCCTTTTAAATATGAATGACACGAGTCTGTTAGCAATATAGTGAAGAATCAAAATAACATTCTTCAGAGCTGATATCCCTTCAGAGAAACTTTTTGATGTTTGCAATCAAATGCAACTCAATGCCAAAGTTATGCTGCAACACAGAGAGAATCTGAAAGAAAACAATTCAAAAATTGGCAGCAAATTACTTCTTTTGTCAGCAGCCCCGTAAGTAAATTGTGCCTGTGCTATTACTGTTGGCATGRAATACTAAACTCTATACTTCCAACAACTTTTATCTCTGTTGCTTTTCCATGCAAACATCTACAAATCCCTAAATTCTTCAAATTGAAAATGGACTGGTTCTTTCATCACAGACATTTGTGGTTCGGTTATGACAGGGTTCATCTGTGAAAAATAAAAATTAAAATSTGCAATAGCCGGTAAGGATTAGTGGCTTACTTTAAATGGATTTCCTCTGCAAAGCTATTCTTTATATCTCATCTAAASAGATAATAAATGGTAAAAGCCAAAAAGCACATCAATAAAAAAATAATTCTAAAACTTGGCAGAATTATRAAAAATAATTACATTTTATCCTATTTTGACCACAATTCAGTCTAATCTATTGCCAGAAAAATAAAACCACAAATGTTCCAGTCTTCTTTAAGTCACTAAGATATATTCACTTTGAACTGCATTGGCAACTTCCAAAAAATAAGCAGTAGCAAGACAACAACAGCATTTTGTAGTCTCCAYCCCCACAGAAGTGGGCTTAAATCCTGATATTTAAAAGCCTGGCAAGCACRAAAGATCCTGCACAGTTTCTCACGAAAGTTTATGGAATATTGGACTCAGCCAAAAATAAAAGCAGCTTCTGCCGTGGGGGTTTTGCCAGAGCCCGTAGCACACTCCCAACCTTCGACAGAATGGAGATGACACTGAGAAACCACACCTTTCCACCTGACAGCCTGTGCCCAAAGCACATCACACCCCTGGATAGGGGGAAAATACATTGGGAAGTTTGTTCAAGGCTTTGTTATCCTCCAAAACTCTTGCATTGATTTACTCACAGGAAAAAAAAATAGGTATTTGGATTAAACTAACAGATTCTTCTTCTTTTTTTTTTATTCTCCTTCAATATTTGCACTGCATCTGTTTGATGCTGTTATTAAACACAATAAATAGCCCTTGTTGAATAACTAAGACAAAAGTACCAGCCAGCACGGGAAATATTGCCAACCAAGGAAGACCGAGAGCTGCTGTTATTTCTGTRTTTGAGTTATTGATTAAATGTAACATCCGTAAAGCAGCCATCAGAATTGCTATTCCACAAGCATTCCTAGAGAAATGAAGATTTATTCCAAGTGCCAATCACATACACTCCTGTGCTTAAAATGCAATTAAACTAGTAAAGCTTCCAATACACCTATGAGCCAAACAAAAACAAATCACGGGAACCTGAACTGGGGAGTAAAAACAAAAGTAAGATTTTTCTTAACTAACTAAAAAAAGGGAAAGTGTCAATACAGACTGTTGTTTGTAAGTCATTGAAAAGAGCTTTCAGGTTACATGCACATGTATTATTTATACTCAGGCAAAAGGGCTCTTTTCCAAAATATATCTTAGGGTAGAAGGAGGTTGCTGCAGTGTTTGCTGAGGAATGGGGAAGCAGTAGAGTTTACCTAAGTGGCTGCTGCCTGTCAAAACTTCCTCCAGAAAGCACCAGCTCACCCAAGTGCACTTTACTTGAGCAAAGCTATTTTGTCTGCTTCGGGTTCATTTCCTCGAATTGATAGCTCAGGGCTACGATGGAGAAGACAGAAAAGGGCACTTTTCACAAGGGCCAGAAAAGAAACAGATTTTCCAAGATGGATGGAGTGAAAGAAGGCAAAGCCTTGATGAACATACTGTGCTTTGGGCAACTTAATAAAACTCACTTTACAAAAAATCCCTATAAATCATCTGCGWGAGTTTAAATTCTTGACCAAACCATACGTGCTGCATTACCCCACGGGCTGCTCACTCCAGGGACAAGAAAAAACTCAGCTTAATTCACCAGTACCTATTACAGAGCAATAAACCCCTGCTCCTTTTTTTGGGGTTATTGAGGGTTTTAAAACTATTTTAGAGCCCTGAGCTGATCCAGGAGAGACCCTCCCTTTGCAAAGAACCACCTGACAGCACACCAGAGCAGCTGTCTCCAGAATCAGGACAGAGACATCGAAACACACAGAGGCAAATTGATCCGATTGATCTCTCGGAGAGTTGAGAAGCACACAGTCCTCAGAGACCTTTATTATTTCACTCTGCAATGAAAGGGCCTGGCAGTAAACTAGAGAGAGCCAGTTTTATATGCTGGGAGGGAAATGATTATAGAACATTATAGAACTGTAGCAGTTCAGGGATCTTCCAGCTGGTTTAAATGATTTGGCTTCCTTACAAACATATTGAAAGGGGGAAAAAAAGGAAAACTTCTAAAGGTCAGCCATGAGTGCTGTAGGTACCCCATGATGCAGAGTTACCAATTTATTCTCAATTTTGATGCAGAGATGGGAAGGGGGAGGAAGGAGGAATACAGAGGGGGAAAGGAGGTTAGTGCATCCATTTGCAGCAAATATGGATTAAGGAATTCCTTACAGAAACTGGCAAAATAAAGAGACCAGAGAGCAACCCTGAGCTCCACTGACCACAGCAGGCAAATRCTCAGACATAAATTCATATTTCCCCAGGAAAGTGCTGAACTGACCCCACTCTGCCCCAGCTCAAAAGGTAATTTTTGCTGCTGAGTGAAATACCAGCAATTCCCAAAAATTCCCAAAGAGAACATCCTCCTGAGTGCCTCCTTCTTTGGTTTTCCTGTTTTATTACACAAGGTTAGCTATTATATGTGCCATACTGCTGGTTTCACAGGGAAGCAGTAACATTTCTAAAATGCCTGGAGAGGAAAGAAGTGTTTGTTGTAGTTGAAACTTTTCAGTTATTCCAACCCAGATTTGCAAATACCTTTGTCAGCCCCACCCTGCACTTTTGTGAGTTCCACAAGAAAAATACATGGAGTTGCATTGACCAGCCTTCAGCAACCCGAGCTGGTGGGAACAAGAAGGAGCATCTTAATAATTTCCTTTTTCTATTCCACCAGTGGTAAAAGAGTGATTGTTACTGAATCTAGCTCTTTTTYTACATTTCTTATTTAGACAATGTCCAAAATAGAAACACAACACRTTGCTCATGAGAAATACTTCCTTTTCCTTTTCGTTTTGCATTTTGGRTGGAGGGTTTTGCAGATGGTTAGGGCTAATAAAAACCAGTTTTATTTAAGCAAAGCCTTCTAGGATATCCAGGTGTTTGGTTTTGGGTTTTTTTTTTTCATTGGAGGTATCTAATAAATTAATTTTCACCCTGCTGGGAGTCAACAGAAGCTGGCTCATGTTCCCTCCTCCCTCCAAGGTAGGCAGGGCACCCTCTGCAACAACAGGGGTTGTACTGCACCATGCCACAGCATTGCCTCAGCCAAGCATCTCCCAGTCCCACACGAGCTCGCTTTGAAAATCAAACGTGCCAGACACCTCATTTATTTCAATTTCTCTTTCTCTCTTGCTGATCTGTCTTCCTGACTCTGCGAGGCCAGATCTGATAAAAATACTATCAGCATCCAGCAAGTAATGCTAAAGGAAGTCAAAACCCTCCAAACCCCATTCCACTCTCACTTCTGTCAACRGCTGGCTCTTGCTGACTTCACAGCAGGAACCATAAACTCCTTTCCCCTCCTTTATGATTATTTTTCAGAACAACTCTTGGCAGAGAGCCAGCACTTGATGAAGAATGAGACAATCCCACCGGGTGCTATTCATCAGTGTCCTGCCAGCACTCCTGGAGCTGCCCAGCCCCGCRCTCAGGATTTACAAGGCTCGTGTGAGCACATCACTGCTCAGGATCATCACCCCCTGCYTGGGAGGGGATGCTCCCTCTCCTGCCCTCTCTGCTCTGCCTCAGACAGTGCTCACTGAGAATCTGACAGATCAATCTGCTCTCACTAAACAAAGCGCCCCAAGCCACACTCTAAAGTCTTGGTGGAAGCTGTTAGAAACCCCTGCAAGAACAGGGGCAGCAGAGGGGGTATTTGGAAAGGGTAAATTCTGTCAAAGGAAATGAGCACCTCATGCACCCTTTTCATCAAGCAGTGAATGGGGAAGATGTAGAACCATCCTCTCCTCTGATCTGGGGACCCTCTTTCTCTCCTTGAGAGACCTCATCTCCTGTGGACTCAGTTCCCTGAAACCCCACACTGTCCAGATGCAGCTCAGGCTCTGACTAAAATAATTAGACTGACTACTGGAGAAAAACACCTTCTGGGTCTGGTATTTCTGGGGCASAAGAGTGCAGGACATATTCACCTTTCTGGCAAACCTGCCTTTGAGTTCACAGCAAGTGATGCCTGCTTTGATGGAAAAATATGTTGCTGAGCCTCAAAAAGCACAGGGCTAGCTTTGCCTTTGCTGCTGTGTGGGTCAGTCAAAGAGACAGATTCATAAAAGGAAAAGCTTCTGTCATCTCACAATACCAGCACACAGACAGGCTGCCTTTTGACAAGGAGAAAAAATAAGATGACTACAAATAACGTTGATATGGTAACACATGCTTCAAATCAATGAGAAGGCCAGAGTGGAGCTTATCCAGAATCCCGTGTGCCAGCCAGTCTTAGAGTACTTTGGCAGAGGCAGCTCTGGAAAAATGAGGTAGGGTTATTTGCTTTATGGCTTGTCTGTGTCAATGCAAGCACACCTCAGCCATCAGCTTCAGCCAAAACCCAGGGACCAAACARTTCCCAGGATGCTGAATTTGGGCAGGCTCTTTGGGACCACACACACCTCGGGTCTGAGGCACCTGGCTGCCCCACAGAATCCCACCAGAGCTGAATCCCACCTCAGTCACTGCCCATTGTGAGCTGCACTGCTGGGCTTCTCCTCAGAGACTCACATTTTGGAAACCATCTGTAGGCAAAGCTGTCCACCCCACATTCTACCACAGTACTATCCAATGGCTCTCCAGGAACACACAGACCATGGTCCTATTTCCCCTCACAAATTTCACAGAGTTCAAAATAACAGAGCAGATTAAATCAATCAACAGCAGTGCCAAGTACACAAAAAACGGCAACATCACCGGCACTAGAAATTAAATGGGAGAACATAGGATACAAAATTCCTTGTGCTCTCAAAAGGAGCTAGTGTGTGTGCTTGGTACAATTCACCTTCACCAGCAAGTAAACATTTTGTAACCAGCAGCTTTTCGTCCCAAATGGCTTTCCCTGCATTTTGCAGAGGCACCAATCATCCAGCCTCCCAGATGTCCTCAAGCTGCTTCATGGACACTTTTAAAAGCAACTGTGTGGAAAATGCAGAACTGCTCCCAAAATGAAGCTAACCATTTCAGAGGAACCACAGATGTGTCTCCTGACATTCCTAACACTGTTTTCCCTAAGTGTATTTTGCAAGCAAGTTGACCATGCTAAAAAAAATCAAAAAAACCCAAACACTGCAAACCCTTTCCTTCCGTTGAGGTCAGCACTGAGAAATGGGTGAGTGACCTCTTCACCAATTTTGTCCTGCTGCCCATTTACATCTCAGCACCGTGGTCACAACCTGAAACAAAAACCTGCTTCAAAGCATTAATAATAGAGAGTGAAAAAGAGGGCTGCTACACACAGACTGACCTGGCATCGTTTATGCAGGATCTTTACCCCTCTGTGGACTGAAAGCAGTCCAGRTGTTGTGGTTTCCATTCCTCTAACTGCTTTAAAAAAGGATATGCTCCACCTTTTAAGACAACAGCTGATAYATTTCAAGGTTTCATTTCAATTTCTATCCTGAGAATAGAAAATGGTAAGGCTGTGTAAGGAAATACTGTTTTGGAAACAAACTAATGCAATATGAACACTGCTCCTAAGATTTCAATAAGGATGACTCCCACCTTCAGGAAGAAAGACACCTGACTCCATTTACTAAAAAGAAAAAAAAAAGAAAAAAAAAAAAAAGCTTTTATGAGACTAAAGTTTCAGATTACAAGTTTTTTTACCTTCACCAAGTTTCAGTTTTTATACCTATTTCTAAACCTAAAAACCTGTTAGATTATTTTTTTCCCAAGACTCCAAGGCATACGCTTTTCTCCAGGAGACTGAACCACTGCCAAAACCACACTGCTATTCAAGGATCATAACACGTTTTGCAAAAACATTAATTAAAACTCATGCAGCAAGAAGAAGGGAGTAAGGCAGCATCTTCTATTTCACAGCAAGGAAAACTTCACCACCAAAATAAAAGGACAAAAAGATTTGACAGCATACCAGCCATCTCAGAAAAAGTGTGCTGCAGAGAACAGCAGAGGGGATGCTGGGAGGGCAGAGAGGTGCAGCAGGAAGAGTAAAACCCAGCATTTTATCTCTTGGCAGTGCTTTTACTAGACTCTGCTCCCATTATGCAATGTTAAGTTGGTTGAGATTGAAAATGGTGATTCGAGTTTCCTYACTCCCCGTCCTCCTCTGCTTCCTCACCACACCTACACAATTGSCGCATCCAAATTCACCATCCGAACCCAAATTCACCATCCAAACCATCCCAAACAAAAGCAGTTGCTAATTATGGTCTCATTACAAGGACTCCTCATCTGTACTTCTTTTGAGATTTATCACGCAGCCATGATTCCTCTCTGCAGCATGAATTCCCACTCAAGTGTGGCAAAATAAGGAGTAGCTATTTAAATGCAATTTGCAACATGGTCTGTGTGTATTAATTTCTTACTGTCTTCTGGGAAGATAGTACCTAATCCATAAATACACATCATTTGCTTAAAAGATTTGTGGGMAAAAAAAAAAAAAATAGAACTAAAGGGACAATTTAATTTCTACTGAATTTTGCTTTGTAATACATCAACACCATTCCATCAAAGTGAACTATGGTTGGGAAAGCCATTAATGCATCCTGACCACCATGGCAGGGCTCAAAAGGAATTTTGCTTTTATAATTGTGACTGCCCTAAAAAAAAAAAAAAAAAAAAAAAAAAAAAACACAAAAAAAAAACCAAAAAAAAAAAAAAAAAAAAAAAAAAAAAACCCAAAGCAGGTTCTTGGTGACTGCTCAGTACTCCTGCAGACTGAAAGGACAACCTGAAAAGCTCTGAGTTCAGCAGAACAATGATGCCTTCCCAAAGGTCAGGGAACTTGGTGATTCTCTGTCCAGGAGGGTGGCACACATCCTAAGCAAAGGTTCCATCTGCTTGAGCAGAACCTTCTTGCAAAGGTTCCATCTCCCAGAGCAAGCACAGCACGTGGGCAGGAAGGAGTAAAGCAGGTGAAAGCGAGAAGMAGAGCTGCTTGGGCTCTGTTTCTGAACATAAATAACTCCATATAATAGATTTTACTGGACCAGAACACCAGGRGAGTGAAGAAGAAATCTGTAAACCCTCACACTCGTATATTTTCAGCTCTTTGGACCCCAGTTCATAACGGATACCATGGCTGTTACTCAGAGCACATAGCGTGGCATCCATGCATGAAGTCATCGACTGCCTGACACCAAAGGTTCCTCCTTGCAACAGAAATGTTCAGTCTTCACATCAGGTCGAGAGACTGTACCACAGAGTCTATTTATGCCACGGAAAAGAACGTTTTCAGATCAAATTTGTTTACAAAACAAAGGAATTCACYTCCCAAAGCCTGCCAGGGAGAGGGGAGGACAACATTCCTTCCTCTGCTCTCAGGAAATTACTTTGAAGAYTGCTGGGAGGTGTTAAGAAGACTGAGCCAATACTGAAAGGTGTCAAATGCCTTCATATCACACTGCTGTCAGAGCACCAYACACCCGAGCTCATGCAGAAAGTTTATTTTGTCTCCTCTGATCCAGAAACACTTCAGACCACTAATATATGCAGCTCCAAGCTATTTCCTCTCTGGCTGTTTTCCCTTTAGCTAAAAAGGAGCTGGTACCATTGCTGAGTGATGGGGACTCTTAGTCAGAGCTGGAGAGGCGCTCGCCTGAAGCTGAAGCTCCGCAGTGATGGACAGAATATCCCAGCACACAGAGGACATCCCTCACCCAGCAGCAATCTGAACTACAGCCCCTCCAACAGCAGCTGCTGGATTGTCTCACATGTCCATGGAGCCCAGAGGCAGCCAAGGAAASACTGAAGAAAAGTCAGTCAGCCCCGGGGCTGTGACAGGCGTAGGGATAACCATGTCCATACATCTTCCAAGAGGTGGAAGAAGTGCACACCCTTGCCCTGGAGATCCAGCATCCCTTTCAGACAGCCCAGCCAAAAAGGAGCAAATCACTCCTGCCCAGTAAAAGGATATCTTTCTAAGGGGCTTCAAGGATAGAAATCCATGGCAAAGACAGCAAAAAAGTCAGATGTCTCTCTGGGAAGAYAACTCTGTGGGAAGTAGAAGCACACCACCAGGAAAGGAAAGACAATCACCCTTTTCTTAAGCTGTGATTCATGTGATCTCTGCTTGCAAGGCTAAATCATTTTCACAATTGTTCAAACTCTGACATAATGGGAGAGCAGCACCCCATCAGCACAGCTCAGGAAGCCAATCCACCTCACCCGTGAAAAGGGAGCTGGGGTTTCCAAAAGGCCTGATAGAATGGAAGCAGCAAGTTTCTTCATTAYCATGTTGGGAAAATGTTCATATTTTCATCTTGGTACACATTTTAGTTTCAGTTCTCATCTCACTTAGACTGTGTTTTGCACTAGTGTACAACAAGGCATAAACATGAGCCACCAAAATAGTTCAACTTCATTTTTCCTGCTTGCCAGTTACCAAGATGACACAGGAGGCTCTCTACTGCTTCATTCACATATAAAAGAACCTTAAATACATCTGGTGGGGATCTGATGGTTGGTATTTTTTTATCCCTCCCATTTGCAGTTGCTGATGTTTTTTGTTCTGTGCTTTCTCAAAATGGTTGCAAGTAAGAATGAAAAGCTTAAGTTTCTGAAACTGCTGAGATTCTCATGGCACTTGACCAAAGGACATAATAACGAAAACAAGCACTCCAAACACACACTTCTCTTTGGCAAAAGCAAAGGCAGCTTCTCTGGAGAGTCTCAGCCATTGTCAGTACACAAAACCTGCCTAGACAATCCCAGTAAGAAGGTTAGTACATTATAAAGTCACAAGAAAATGGCAATTCTCTGTGTCCCCTCCCTAGGAATACTTAAGATTTGCTTCTGGATTCTCAGACTTTAACCCCAGTTTTGCACCTCACTTGACAGCCCCTCTCTAGTTCTGTGTGCCCACACATTAACAGGCAGGTATGGAAAGGAAGGATAAAAGAGATGCACAAACACAAGGATTAAGTGGGCAAAAATTGGCTATTGAGGCCTTTGGGCAAGGAAACAAAGCTTTCCAGGCAAGCTTGTCAGACAAATAGCCTTCCAAGGGGAGCCTTGGAGACAATCCAGCTGGACACACACAGCACTGAGCTAGAATGTGAAAGGAATTACATAACTGGCTGTGCTTGATCAGAGTACTGTGTCTGACAAGCCAAATAGTCCCTTACCACCTGATGTTCACTGGACAGGAGTGATCATTTGTAGACTATCTTTTGGATTGTGTTGGTTTCCTCAGGTTTGGGGCTTTTTTTTTCTTTTACCGAATTGGAGAGTTTATCTCCCCTYTCTTGCTAAAGCCACAGCAACTCCCATCAGAGAAGCAGTCCAAGAAAATAAGCATCAACAGAYTGGAAATGGCCTTCAAAATCAATGATCTGAAAATCACCAAGCCAGGTTTAAGAAGGTGAGAAGAATCTCAAAGGCAAGCTTAGCAAGCTGGTGAGATCTGCACTGCTGGCCATCCCATTCCCTAAACTTGCAGCCTTAAATGGAGGATCCTGGAGATGTGGAAACCTCTGTTCACAAAGAGAACTRTGGCAATCAACACCAGCTGTTCTGCTGCAATGACCCAGTAATCATCGTGATTATGTGTCCCACTTACTGGGGGAGTCAGCGAGAGGGATTAGCAGATCGTGATTGTCACACTAAGCTCTACTCAAAAAAGCATTAAACCTAAGGACCTAAACGTTCAAAATAATTTCCTGCTTAAGCACTTCAGTGTTWGGGGTGCCCAAGAGAAGACAATTCCTAACTGGCAGAGAGCATTACCCTGGGAGTGATTGCAMGGGAATCCCACATCTCAAAAGCAGGCCCTGGCAGCACCATCTGGACTTGCTCAAGAGCCCTGAAATGTTATCCAGTTGAAAAGGCTTTGCTAAATCCTTTGGCACTGTCTCCCCAGTGCATTTCCCTGGAGAAMCCGGCAGCCCATGGTTTGGACAGGTGAGGTTTGTGGGGTAAAAATCCAGCCATAGTTACATCCACCTGGGGACCTGTCACTGGTGTGTTCCCARGGCTCAGTGTTGGGACCAGCCCTGTTTAATGCCTTTATCAGTGATCCAGATAAGGGGATTGAGAGCTCCCTCTGTCACCTTTACAGATAACACCAGGCTCGGAGAGAGTGCTGATCTGCTGAAGGGCAGGAGGGCTCTGCAGAGGGATCTGCACAGGATGGATCAATGGACGAGGCCAACTGTGTGGGATTGAACAAGTCTGAAGGCTCTTGGGTCACTACAAACCCTGCAGAGCTCAGAGGAGCTCGTGMTGAGCTGGGGGTCGGTCTCTTCTCCCAGTAACAAGTGATAATTCAACAGGAAATGCCCTCAAATGGTGCCAGGAAAGKTTAAGACTGAATATWAAAAAAATTTCTTCTCTGAAYGTGTGGTCAGGYRTTGGAACAGGCTGCCCAGGAATGTGGTAGAATCACCAACCCYAAAGTGTTCAAAAGACACACAGCTGTGACACCTGGGGCTGTGTCTGGTGGTGAAATGGTGGTGCTGCATTAATTGGACTCCATGATCTCGAGGGTCCTTTTTAACCTCAATGATTCTTTGAAAACTAAAATCTTCTTCAAACTTACCTTGGGGAATGACCACACCATAGTGAATTCACAGAACTCCTGCCTTCCCTGAAGCCTCCTTCATATCCTGACAGAATTACCAGGGAGCCAAGAACACACTGAATCACCCACTAAATCAACATCAGTAAGTGCAAGCTCTGGTGTCCTCCCATGGCAGAGAGACACCTTTTGTCAAAACCTCTGCCTTGAGTTTGATATGGAAACAGCTCCCTTTTTCAAGCCCTCACACATTATTTTCTTTTTTTTTTTCTTTCTTAATACTTTTTAAAGTAAGATGTTGCATATAAAATCTGCCACCTACTAAATTATAAGCTTTGAAGGCAGAAAACACTTCCAGAAATTATCTTAAGAATCTCACTGAACTTTATGAAATCTCGAGTCATCTTTCTTTTCATACAAGTGTGCACTTCATTACCTGGTAATGGAACAATAATTGCTCTTCAGTTATGCGAGATGCACCTCTAATTTGTAAGGGGTTTCCAGAGAGGTAATGACAGATGCTTTAAAAAATCAAATATGAGAATATGAAAAGCTGTTACGTAAAAGATCATGGTAACCACACAGTAGGTCAAAACCTCAGCTGGTATAAAGACAGAACAAAGCAGATGTTCTGTCCTATGCATTCTTAAACACTGAACCTGAAGCCACATTAATCATATTACTTTGCACTTTAATCCATCTGAATCTCACAAATGAAGCATCATCTGCCTAGGTCAACACCTGACATCCCTTCTTTCCTGACAGCTTCCTACGCACTCTAGGTAAGGCTGTCAGCAATTCAGCAGAAGGCATTTYCCCCCTCTGAAATGAGGCTTCCTGATTATAAAACATATTGGGTGTGAAACAAAGAGATCAATCTAAATATTTTCTGGTTCTAAAAGTAAATTCAATATAAAACCTGCTAGGAATGATACTGTGAGCAACAATCTTGTGTAATAAGGGACAATCATTCCAAATTTTCTCCACTCCCCTTTCCCCAACTTCACCACTGTAAGCAGGGGCTCAGTGCAGCATTTCCAAGCCCACATATTCAAAGCTCACAGCCCTTCCAGACAAAATGTCAGCTCCAGACCMTGAGCATTTGTGTTTGCTGATGCGTGGCAGCGCTCCCCAGATCAGGAGCAGCGCACCATCCAAATGTCATCTGTGAGTGCAGATGCAGCATCAAGTGCACCTCCTCATATGACTAATTTTCCAATTAAGATTGAAACACTGTTGTGCTAAAAACACAACAAGCACATGGGAAGAGCTTGTTCTTGCTCCCTAGGGATTTATTATCAAAGTTACGCTAATTTTACTCTAATCTGCTTGGTTTTATTCGGCAAAGCAGCGACTTTTACAGCATGTCAAGCTTGCGCTGCAAAATGTGTAACTGTATTTTACTGCTTTGAAACAGTATGACAACCAAAGGAAAAAATGTTTTTAAAAACAAACAAAAAAAGCCATCATGAAAAACAAAAACAACAACAACAAAAAAAACCAATAAAAAAAACCAAAAAAAAACCAGAAAACCAAACCAAAAAACAAAAACAAGAACCAAAAACCATCAAACAAAGATTGGCAAATGATTAGAAAACTTGCTTCACCCACTCTGATCTCCATGCCAGTGCAGACATATTATTAGCAGGACCCAAATATTTAATCTGAATAAATTGTTCCAATCCAAACACATAAATTCACCACAACAGCAACCGCTGAGTTGATGCACCCAGAAGAAGCACAGCCTTCAGTCTGTCTGCAAAAACCATAAAACAACAATCACAGACTGCAAAACTTTCAGCCAGGAGAGCCCTGTGTAATCTACTGGAAAAAGACATAATGAGATGCAGTGCTTGGCAGCTGAAATTAGATAGATCAGACTAGAAATAGGCACATTTTTAACAGTGAGAACAGCACATTGCTGCAAGCATCCACCTAAGGATTATTTCAAATACTCCATCACATCAAGTCCTAAAGTCAGGGCTGCTGACAGATGTGTGTGACACAGCTCACAGAGAAACACAGGCTTCATGCAGTMATTCTGACATGGAGCTCTGTCTCTTGCAACATGCTCTGGTTCAGATTAGATGATCATAAATGATGTCTCTTGACCTTAAAAATCTACAGTGACACTCAAGTAATGCTAAAAATTACTTCAAGGAGTYGCAGCCCTGCACAACCCAGAGAGATCACAAACTGTGTGACAGTTCTGCACCAATAGCCTGTGTCATTTCCATCCCATACAAATTGGCTGAGGGCCACAGACAGAGCTGGCTGGACAGCTGGCAGTCAGGAATCAAATGCTCTTGGGTCAGCAGCAGCTGAAAGAACTGTAAAAAAAAATACCATGTACCTTGAACAAATACTTCCCCCCCCCCCCAAACATCAGCGGCCTGAAGTGTCAAGGACTTTGAAAAGAAAGAAAGAAAGAAAAACTGGTCTAATTCACTTTTCTCAGCAGAGGATTGCTACAGTGTGGACTTTATAAAAATGGCACTGGAAGAACAGCAAAAAATTCTCTCTTCCCCAAATAACTAAGCAAATCTAAAATAGTTAATCCTAGAAACATTCTCAAAAGATTACCCATGTCTCAACTTCAACGATGATAATTTTTAATTTAATTTAAAGTTGAATATCCTTGTGCAATAATGGCAGAGATGAAGGACTATTAGGGAATAATCTTGTTTACGGATCAGTGAACTCAGA
Source organism: Malurus melanocephalus (assembly GCF_030028575.1). Lineage (NCBI taxonomy): Eukaryota > Metazoa > Chordata > Aves > Passeriformes > Maluridae > Malurus > Malurus melanocephalus. The sequence continues at coordinate 3,943,467 of NW_026623254.1, forward strand.
AAATTGCCAAGGCACTGTGAAACATATTCCTTATTCACACCTCATAATTAACTGAGTGTTCTGCTGCAATATTAAAGTCATCTTTGTTATGAGAAAGCTGCTCATTTGGGTTGGTGTGCCGCTGAGGGGGTCTCATTTGGTTCCAGCATTTCCAAATTCCTAGGAAAAAGCACCTTCAATCCATAAAAACCACAAACTCTGAAAGTGTAAGGGAAGGCAGAGAAAGCATTTGGTCCATGACAAAAGCATGGCTTTTGCAGAGAAAAAAAAAAACAGTTCTCTCCTTCCCTAATGCCAGCTGGGAGCATTTATCTTTTAAAGGCAATTGAGAGAAGAAAATACAGTTCTCTTAATTAATTCACATTGAAAGGCGCTTTTGATGGAGTCAAGAGGCCAAATCAGATCACAGTAARTAATGCAACAAATAGTGACATGAAAGCCCTGGGACAGCATCTATCATGACTTGCACTGTGTCTCGATCCTTCATACACAAAACCAGCAAATGCTGAAGAATTCAGCTTTCAGGAAAGAGAGGAGGATTGGGGGGGCTCTATCCCTTTGGCAAATTTTAGAAGAGAAATTGTCGATTTACTGGGAGAAAGACTTGCTGAGATGGATCTGTTTAAGATTTGGGAAATCCTGGATTAAGTCTCTGCTTTATGTCAGATTTTATGTTTGTGAATTCGGGCAAATGCTCAAACTTTCTGCCCCTTGGTTTGGAGAGGTAACACTTCTCCCTGACTGAGCTGAGACACGAGGAGATTATGCCCCACAAGCTTTACCCAAGCCAAGGTTTCTCTGTGATRTTSCCCAAAGAGCAGTTAAGAAGGGAARGATATRTTRTAAACCCACGTCTAGGCAACTGAGACCCAGATAGAGCAGCTACAGACTTCGATGGTGTCATCTCTGGCCCCAAAATCAGCCAGGCCCATCTTAGCTCAGCTCAGCATTTTGCTCCAGCCCTTCCCATGTAATGGGGAACAGGCCAGGCAGATGCAGCCAAAGCCAGTACACAGGATGGAAAACACAGTAATAAAATATACTCAGATTTTTCCATTCAGATTTTTACTGTAGTTGTTACCTAAACAGACTCCAGTCAAAACAAAAGAATAAACAATAAAGAAAAAAAAGTGATGCCATAAATCAGGTCAGGAAAAAAAAAATGCAGCTTGTGAAAAGCAGAAGTAATAATACAATGAATAAAAGTCCAAATTCCAGCATCTGAAGTACTGAATGTTATTCTGAGACCTTCCCTTCCTCTGCCCATTTCCCAAAGGGTCTAATAGAGATCGAAGAGGTACAGGAAAGGGTAATAAGGCTCATCAGACACATGGAATGGTGTGTGCGTGAGGAGGGAGTCAAGAGAACAGTGCTCTCCACCCTGGAAAGGGAGCACACAGAGATACTATAAAATTATGAAGGGCCTGGGAAGGGAACCAGCAAAATTACTTTCTACTTCTTATCACACAAAGTCAAAGGGCTCCCAATGAAATTATCAGGTTTCAGGCAAACAAAAAGATTCCTTCATATGGTGTGTAATTAAAATCACAGAACACACTGCGACAAGAGGCCCTCAAAGTCAGAGGAGAGAAGGGTTCTGAGAAGGAAATTAGGAAACATCACAGAGGAGAGGTCCATGGAGAGCCTTAAACACAGCGCTCCAGATCCAGCACTCAGACCCATGGACTCTAAATCAATGACTGGCACACGTTCAGAGGCACAGTAAGGAAAGATAACCCTGTCCTGGCCYTGTTCCCATTCCACTCTTCTCTGTAAGCATCTAGTAATGACCACAGTAAGAAGACAGAGCTAGATGGATGGCTGGTTTGATATGGCGTTCCTACAATGTTCTTCTGTTATGTTAAATATAMTGATACGAGTTCAACAGAGAAATTCTAACTTAAAGTAAAAGGAATTCTTTTTTTGGGTTGGGGTTTGCTTGTTTGGTTGGTTTTTTCCCTTTAAGAAACACCATGCAAAATTACCCTGTTTATATTAATGCACAGCACTAGACCAAAAGCATGAACAAATACCTCTTAGTTGGAAAGTTATCCATCATCTCCAAAAACTTGTGTGGGCAAGGAATGAAGGGATTTCAGTTTTCCATACTGAGATACCATTCAGGACCATAAGCAGGGTCATGACAGTGAATCCACAGCATGGCAGCCAAGATCAGCAAAGGAATGTTGACCATAACAGATTGATTAGAAAGACCAGCATCAGCAGCCACTTAGATCACAGACCAGCTGACAGCTTTCTAAAACAAAAATTCCTGATGCTTCTACCAAAAAATATTTGTATTCTAAGCAATTAATCTGCTGAAAGGAATGCATGGCATAATTAACAGTGGAAAGAACCGGGAAGAACAGGGAGAGCAACAACAACAAATGAATTGAGTTTGCTACCAGGAAAAAAAAGAAACATCTCTGCCTCAAACATTTACAGATAACTCACAGGTGCAGTGATACAAGCTGCTGTCATGAGATTAGGCAGAGATTATGGCAAATGCAATTAAATCAGCTAATGCCAAAACATTCCAAGAGAACCCAAGGCCATCATTTTGCACCAGCTTGGTCTCTACAGAAATTCCTAACATGGTCGGTAGGAACGGTATTTGTAACAGTGGTGTGTGAGGGGATAAAGTTGTGTTTTATGGGAAGGATATAAAGGTAATGTTCCAACTCCCTTCCACCTCTAACTGATAATTACTCTTTCCCTGAACTTCAATCAGTGGAAAGCTTTCTTCTCGAGCTTTTCCTGAACACCCAGAGGGATTATTGGCATCTTTCACAGATTACATGGAACTTTATTCCATATGTACTTCATTCCATACTTTTTATACTACTACAACCAAAGTGCAGTCACATTTAGTTCAAAAGTACTAATTTTATGTTTAATATTTCCTTACTCTAGAGCTGATTTGCAAAACCAAGGGATTTCACAGGTCACAAAAGAAGGGATTTGAGCTGACTTCACCCCCCAGCCTGAACAAAGGATCTACAGCAAACACGCTGCCAACCAAAGCTTTAAACAGAGGGATCAATTTCATTATCCACTGGGCAAAAGAACGATACTTTCTTAAGACAACCAAACTTAACTTTTAGAAAGGAGGTTTTAAAAAAATCAAAACAACAACCACAACATATTTCAGTGGAAGATTATCGCTTAAACCACTCCATGATCAGCTGTGGCAGGCAAWAAGAATTCATAAGGCAAAGCAGGGTATCACCAGATGCTGCAAGACCTGTCAGACCTGGAAGGCAAACASTCAACAGCAACATTCCAACAGCCCAAGCACAAACCTTGCCTTTCACTGCTTACTCTGGCCAGTATCTGAATTTTAGCACGGATGTTTGGGAATGTGGAATGCATTTACAAGAGTCCCCTTCTGCCCTGCAGTTTCCTGGATATTCACATTCTGGAAATTGCTTAAAAGAATAGAAACAAAAAATCTGCATTTCAAAGATCAGGAGAGAAACGTGTGTTGCAGCATTTCCAAGCCAAGTAGAAGATWAAGGTTTCTAATGCACTCGCTGGAAAAGAATATTGGGATAACTGCATTAGAAATGTGAAAGAGGATTTAATACTCTACTTTAGATTAAGTTGAAGATTAAGTTTCTAGTCAGGGAAGAATCTTGGAAAGCGTACAGGGAGGATGGGAGAAGCATCACACATGCTAACAGATTCTCCTTTTTTTTTTAGTCTTTTTAAACCAAATATTTTAAATTTCAACAGCTACTTCATACTAGAAAAAAAAATTAAAGTAACACTTATCACATAACTGAAACCATCCACCCAAAGTTGCACTTGATGAGATTGGTGTCCTCGTGGTTTTGAGCAAATGATTGCTTTAACACTTAAAGCCAAGTCCAAACTTAGTCCAGAGAGTCTGCTATCCTTCCCTTAATACCTGTTGTGATTACCACGTTCAGGAGGAGACAGGAAGCAGCTTGGAAAGCATCASTCATTAATGAGGTAGGTAGTTACAGCTGAGTCCTTCACCTCCTGAGAACAGCCTAAAAGTTTCCACTAGATGTCAAAAAAACGTGCCTGCAAGTCAAAGCGTAAGAGAGAAATTGTTCAATTAGATCTGCTATCCAGGGAAATACCTGCAATAATCTGGGTATCATCCATCTTCAGGTGTTGCGGTTGGGTTTGGATTTTTTTTTTTTTAATTTCCTGGGTGATTGAAATACTGTTTTGTGCCAAAGTAACCCAGATTTACTGCAAGGGAAATGACCTRGCAAGCCATGAGGGTTTGTTCTTGTTTCTCAGCCGCTGTTAATTCTTTGACACTGGTTTACAGGGCTTTGAGAGAAAGCCAATGAGCATGGGCACGCTGCTGTTTCAAACACTGGTTTAATGAGACTGCCGTGAACTGTGAATAGAAAGGCAGTCCTGTGAAGTAAAGGGAATGAACAGAGACTCCTGTGAGTCAGCTCTGGGACACACAGGCTGCACCTACAAATTGGGGATTTCCAATTAGCAGYGCAGGGAACAGAAGAGGCTGACGTACAACAAAGTGACTGCAACTGCAGGGCTTAAACCGACTGCCATTAATGAGAGAAAAAAAAAGCCTCTCCCTCTGCACACGAATGAATAAGCCATCAGCATCTTTCAGAAGATGGGGAAAAAAGAAATCCAAAAGCAACCAAAACCAGTCATTAACTTTGCCTCCTGATTCTGTTTTGAGCAGCATGGTTCTTTGTCCCAGGCGCAATTTTCACTTAGGAATTCACAAAAATGGATTTTCGTGAACTAAATGAAAGTGTAAAGGATCTTTAGAAGACTCATAAATCTTCTCTTAAAAAAAAAAAAAGCCAGAACATGTCACACCATCATCAGCTAAGAAAAAATAACATCAGACTCAGTCTTGTTCCTTTTTTCTGACATTCAATGTACATGAAGGCAACTACTTTCAGTTTATTTGCTGCTTACTGAAATAAACAGTGCCTCTWAGTATTGTCACATATTAATAGTTCAGGAGGAAATATTTACTTTCCACTTCCTTCTAGGAAGCATTYAAAAAGAGGAAGAGAGGTGTTTTTCTGTACTGCAAGAAAAGTGCCATCCAGAACAGTGACTGAAACACAGACCCAACAAAAAGTGTCAAATTTAAACCCAAGCCTCTTCTATTCAAACAAGTGCAGGCACAAGTGCCTCCTTTTCCAGCCACAAGGAAGCCAAGAGTAAGATCAGCTGTGGCCCCATGCCACACCAAGCATCAGAGCAGAGTGGGCTCCTGGCTTCTGCYRGGCTCTCTGYRCTCTCTGCCTCCTCAAAAGGCAGCAAACACAGGRAAAACTCCTGAGTTAGYTATAGGGCAGATGAGAAAATKGAGAAAATGGAGAAAATSAGGTCAAAAAGCAACTGGGGTTYGAAGCCCATGGAGCAGAARCCCATGCAGATGGGAGGAGGAGATAAGCAAAGACAGTGAGTGCTGAGGGCTGAAGAAAAGCCAGAGGGACCTTGCTCCCATGCTGGGCAAAGGTTCCACAGCAGAACACTGAAAAAGAGGGACAGGAGGAGAGGGGAGCAYGTGGAGGATGCAACAGGCAGCACAAGCACACAGATCAGGGCCCTGGACTTGGCTGGACAAGGATTTAGGGGACAGGAGTACAGGATGAACCTTGGGAGAGAGAGTAACACAGTAGATTCTGAAGAAATCAGCAAGATCCAAAAGGGAAAGCCTGAGGAGCAAAGATTGGAAGCAGTGAAATGAGGAAAGAGAAGGAGAAGGAGGAGGAGGAGGAAGAGTAGAAGGAGAGAAGGAGGAGAAGGAGAAGGAAAAGAAGAATAAGAAGAAGAAGAATGAGAAGAAGGCGAAGGATAAGAAGAAGAATGAGAAGGAGGAGAAGGAGGAGAAGGAGGAGAAGGAGGAGAAGGAGGAGAAGGAGGAGAAGGAGGAGAAGGAGGAGAAGGAGGAGAAGGAGGAGAAGGAGGAGAAGGAGGAGAAGGAGGAGAAGGAGAAGAAGGAGAAGAAGGAGAAGAAGGAGAAGAAGAAAAGGGCAGGCTGAACTGTATGAGGCAGAACAACAAACTGGGGAGAAGAGGAGGGAAGGAGCTGCCAGAAGAAGATGCACATGCCAGTCAGGTTCATTCCTCTGAGACTGGATGGGAATGCTGCTATCATCATGCCTCCTCTGACTGCAAATATCCAAAGGAAAAGTCCCTCATCTCTCAGTCCTGACTCGCGTAGAGCACAGTTTGCTGCTGCCACCACCCAGTCCCTCTGCTTGCTCAACAGCACATGTCCATGAGGAGAATACCAAGGTGACTCTGACTGTTAACACCCATTTGGTTCCCCACTACAAAATTCCTAGCTATTCACTTTACTTGTTCCGAACAGTAAGGAAATTACACATCCAGAAACTATGCCAAAAGAACTTGAAAAGATTACAGACTGAAGCAACAAACTGCAAGGAAATACCAACACTCGAGAGTCTGTACACAGAGGAATTACTGAGAAGTTGTAAATCTGTCTCAGAGGAGGATTTGAATAACATGAAGTAAATAGGGCATGGGGCAATGGTCTGGACCAGGAAAAAACAAAATACTGAACAGTTACTCATTAAGTGAGCACCATCCATTCTGGGCAATGAATCGAGCAGGGATTGTGCAAAAAAGATAAAGGAATGTGATAGTGTAATTAAAGACTGTCACAATATAAACACACAAGGAGGCCAAAATTAATCAGGTCTTTCTTACCTGTGAGTGCATAATTTTCCAGCACAATGAGGTCTAAACAAGTCTTTTCCTGCATGCATGCAGCCTTAGTMATCACCACACCAAAACAGTGCTGTTCTTAACCAAACTTCAGTCTGCAAGCAACAAGTTCAGTTACTTGTACTGAAACAGCATTAGAAGATTTCAAAAATTAASACACATCATGGCACAAGCGTGCCTAAGAGAAAATCCTTGGCTTTGTTTCTTTTTCAGGGCAGGGACAGAAGTCTTAAAACAATCAGCACATCACACAAACTGAGGTGGAAAAGCAGCAGGCACTACTGTGCCTCATCTTCCAGCACATGCCATGGGAACAGAGAGCTTTAATTCTTTTCCCAAGATTACACAAAGGTTTCTGGAAGACAGTTGCAGGCCAGACAGTGTAAACCCTTGGCTGAATCCAAGGCTGTAGGAGCRCCCACATCTCACACATTTCTAGACTCCAGCAGAGCCTTCTGGGGGCCTCAGGTACCATCTGTGCAAGACAATAAATACCATCACTGACTGCAAGGGAATTCATGGAATTCTGAAAGATCCATTCAGCATTTCCTAAACAGAAAGGATTGACACAGCAGCAGAAGAGCTGTTGCTCAGACTCACAATGGAAAAACCTCTTAAGAACTCAGTTCAGAGAAGAACAAACCACAGGCCAAATCCACCTCCTCAATTCCTCCCCAGAGGTAGCCAAACTTCATTCATAACTTAAGCTTACTAAACAGCAAGAATGGCAGAGCCTTAGCAAACCTGCTAGAATTAAAAAAAACTTGCAACACTACAGAAGGAGCATCCCACAGGTCCCAGGATAGCAATGACACTTAACCTAATCTGCCACCTTTAGCACATGCTGTGCCTCCCTAGGACTTGGGACTCGGGACCCTACCTGCCTTTTGGAGCAAAATTGTGGTGTCCTGTTCTTAGCTCAAGAGTAAATATCAATTCAGGGAAAAAAAAAAAAAAAAAGAAGAAGAGATCASCCTCTAGCCAGGGACAAGGCAGCACTTCCTTTTCTCTGCTTTCTCGCAGAGGTAATCCAACACCAACCTTTGCTCAGAGCATCAGACTAGGAGTTWGATCCTTTATTTGCAAAATCTCACAGCCCTCAGGATGTCACCAGCAAAAGAAGAAGGGAAAAGCCTAGGCTGGCTCCATTGCTTGATGCTCCAGATTACTCATTTTGCTTTCCTAGAGAAGAAAATCATTTTGACTGCTGGGCTCCCCGACCTTTTCCACCACAGACTGAATTTTAAACTGTGCTAGGATTTCTCCACCAGCTACTGCTGTGGTGTTTGCAAAGCCCTTTAACACTTCCTTGCTATTTTGCTGTTGCTCAGCAAGAAACTTTCAGGCCAGAGACACGTACCAAGGCTTTTATTTTGTGTTATTTTTGTCAGGTTTGTACAACATAAATAAGAGTTACCTTACTGTTTTCTCAGAGGCACAAACTGCTTTTTGCTGCTGTGCTTTGCATATGAATGCAAMCACCACTGACCTCCAGGGTGTGTAAGTGCCACTAGGAACAACCTACAACGTTTAAGAAAGTTGTACTGTATCTAGCAGTGTCTTCCTTGCACTTGTATTATCCACGCAGTTTCATATCCTCACTTTTGTATCAAACACCCTCTAACAAATTCAAGAAAAGGTGAAGTTTGCACACAAGAAATCCGACATCTGCGAAACTCRTCCGATTATTCTGCCTATATCTGTTAAGAATCTATGATGTAGCAATACGTTGTGTGGGGAAGGAAGAGAAATCCACCAGAGACTCCTGCTTTTTGAACAGTAATTTCACGTTGAAGCAGAAATGTGCTATACTACCATATTAGTTTWAAAAWWTTTWWAAAAAWTAAAAATCATTGCTACAGAAGAAATTGGAAATAGAAGCAGCCAGTGAGGGAAAGCCAAGCAATTCTACATGGAGCCACATTGTGTGTGCCAGCACTTTCCTCCCACCTCTCCCTCTGCTCTTCCTTCATGATGAAGGACAGCATCCTTCATGATGTTTCAGCTCAAGCCCTGACCACTCACACTGCACAGGGACTCAGGGAAGATATGTTATGACCTYAACATATTTCTCCTCATAGCCTATCAAACTTAGGGCCAGCACATCCCTGGAATGCACCAAATTCTGCACAGCATTTCCATCTTTCCCTTTCTGCTGTAAGAGGAAACAACAGTGCCACCAGTTTAGTCATCAGATCACATTTATCTTTGCTGTAGCCTTTAGGATTTCATCGAATTTTGGATCAATGGGGTTTGGGGCCTGGATCCCATAATGCTAATGAGCAGTGAGATCCCACACTMTCTTTTACACATTCAACACAGATTTAAAGCGATGCTGTTGGGCACAGCTTCAGGTATAACTGCTTCTTCTGTAACCTTGAA
>NW_026623254.1:3952814-3962879 GCF_030028575.1 Malurus melanocephalus
TGAAAAAGAGAGTAAGTGACAATTGCCATTGATACTGATTTTGAACAGGACATGTGAATGTGCACTGCACCATCACAGGGCACACACAGAGCCCTCACCCCAAACACAAGTACAAGCCTGACATGAAAGTTCCTGTCTGTCCTTCCCCATTTGTATCACATGGAAAGGCACATTCACTTAGAAGCCTCTTTCAGGTTTTAAAGCTCAGGGACATGGAACAAACCACCATTAGATTCTGATTACCTCATTTCAGTAGCACGTGCCAGCATTCCCCAAAACTGCAATAAATTGTGGCGATAAAACCCACAATTTCACCCAGACTAACTCATTCCTCACTCCTGAAGGCAACTGGGACTGCAACCCACATATTCACTGCACAGCTCAAGATGAGACCAAGTGACAATAAAGAACAAAAATATCTCAGCACCAAGAATTTACATAACTAGCTCCAGTTACTGCTAATTGGACCAATTCCCTTAATTTCTCCATTACATCTTCCTGCCTTTTTTAGTTAGCTCTAGTAAGATGTAAAATAAATTATTATTAAACAGAAACCTACTTGATCACATTGCAAGTATTTAAAAGTACAGAACAGTACTTTTGCACTATTGTTTTATTCTAATTAAACTATTTTATTCTAATTAAAGCTTCACAATTAGTAGTCTGGCACACTAAATAAGGTACATGAAGCTACTTTACTGGGCCAGATCTGTCCTCCAATTTTGGAGCTACTGAAATATTTAACACTTTCCCACCCCTCAGTTTTGCCATGAAAGAAAACCTACACACGCCAGATAATGTGAATTACAAAGAAAAATTGCTGGATTAATCTTACAGATTTGACACCAACTTCATTTTTTCCTTCTATTTTCATCTATAGCAAGGATTTACCTTTTTTTTAACTAGAGAATATATTTTAATAGAGAAATTGTATCAAGTTCTCCCTACATCATGTCATRCACTATRTCAACAGCACAACTCTGCCAGGCAGGCTTCCCTCTCAGCCACTGGGACCAAGCCAGCTCCACTTTGGGCTAAACCTCTCACAGCAAGTTGTTGCAAGTGTGTTGTACACAGTCAGTCACTTGAGGAGAGAGCAGCTGAGCAGCTTCCACCACCACGAGAGCCCCTTTTCAAACAGAAAGCGGCTCTGTGCATGTAGGGCTTGATTTGCCATGTGCAGAAACCCTTCACAACACTTGAGCAGGCAGCTGCCAAAAAGCAAATGCCAACTGGCAGCACGGAGGAGCTCGCTCTGAAGGCATCCCACGTGCATGGGCTCTCCAGCAAAACTCCTGCAGCCTCTCCTGAAGAGGCTGGAATACCAGAGGCTTTCCCCTTGTGTAAGAAAGGGACGTTCCCATATGCAGGGGCAGAGGGAGGGTGTCTGGGAAAAGCACAAAGCAAAGTAGGTGTAAGAGACAGTACAGAAGTCCCTCATCTGTCTCACAATCTTTGAGATGGACAGAGACTGAACACCCAAAAACCCCAAAGGGGGGAATGGGAACTTTTGCTCAGAGAAGTCCAGGCCAGATGGAGRTGGGATATCTGCCAAGTGCAGGTGCTCAGGCTGCTGAACAAGGTATAAGCTACAGATGACTGCACTGTTCTTGCTGTGACAGCGAAGAAGAACTGCATGGTCTGTGCTGTACACCTTACAAAACAATGGGCATTCTTTCCCCACATCTTGGCTGGTTTTCCCCACTTTGGGACCTCTTGGCTAGGTGCCAAGAAAAGACTATACTATATACTGTATGGTTTTGAAAAGACCATAAAGAGACTCTCTGAGAAGACCCTTATGAGTACAAGTACTCCCCACAGACTTAGACAAATCCATGGGATCCAGTCCTCGAGGATTTCGTCTGAGCCGTTGGTAGCTATAACCCCACACTCTCTCTCTCACTCTCTTTTTCTCCTTCTCACCCTCTTCTATCGCATAAATCGTGTTGTTGGCACTCAGTAAAAATGCTCTGATTTGGAATAAACACTTGTCCCTGTTCCTTTTGAACTCTGAGATTCGGTTAACAAACCACCACGACTCCTGCTTGTACTGAGCGGATGGCGCCAGGAGGGGAGGAAGGAGCGGTACCTGCGGATGGCACACACGGCCGAGCCGGGCGCTGCCGMGGGCCAGGACGTGCTCCAGGAGCCCCGCGGAGCCGAGCGCTGCTTCCCGTTCTCCCGGGCACACGGAGAGCCCATGGGCAGCCGGCCGGGCCTTGGTGGGATGGGCCCATTGCTCCTGGTCACACGTGCAGAGGAAAGGGAGAAAAAGAAGGGAAAGGGGAAAGAAAAAAGTTTATTTTTTGCACTTCTAATCATCAAAAGCCTGGACATCATGAAATCGGCACGACACGGTATGAAACTACAACATTTAATCCAAAGCACAAAGCCTTTGTGTGCTGGGAGGACAGTATTTAATAGTTCCTAACCAGATCTAGAGGTTCTAGATCAACAGCAACAGAAGATGAGCACTCCTGTATCAAGCTRTTCCCTGGACCTCTGTGAAGATGGGAAGCACTGTGGTGCCATTCCTAATYTTTTGCTCCAGAAAACAAACGATGCTCCACTTCTTTGAAACAGAAAACAAATCTGTACAGGTTGGAAGAAGGAGCAGATAAGTCTCAGCAGCACGCAGAAGGCTGTTTGTTTTCTGCTGCCCCTTAAAGTCAAATGCAGGCATAAAATCTTGAGCATCACAAACAGATAAATGCACAATACGTGCAACCAGAGCAGATACRAAAATGCAGCACATCTGGGCTAGAGAGCTTCATTCCTACAAGMTAAATAGTGCCACATCTGGGCAGCTGGCCGCCACTAAAGCAAAAAAATAGCGTGAAGAGGCCCCTGGAATGTGGGCCTGTGGGAAGGGGGAGACTGAAGGAGGAAGAAGGAAGGCACAGATTTTCCTCCAGTTAATTAACAGTTGTGTTCCCTTTAGCCAGGCAGCTCCTGAAACAGCCTGTCAGGCTGTAAATGCAAGTGTTAATAAGCATGCTGGCTGTCAGTCCCCAGAAATCTCCTTGGCTTCTTGCCCATCAGTCACACCATTAAGAACCACTTATCCAGTGAAAAGAGGAGGAATCCCATGCTGATCCATTCTACCTGCCCAYTGCTGCCAGAGGGCACATCTGAAACGGGGTCTATCCCCATTAGGGCCTGGAGAAAGGGTCACAGAGGGAGCAAAGCCAGGATGCTCCTGAGAGACCCCCTTCTCCTTGCAGTTGATGCTCTCGCCTTGTGCCAGCTCTGCTCATTTCATTCCCTGCAGAAACACAAATTCTGTGTCCTTTTTATAACCCAAACACAGAGCTTGTGCAGGGTGGGGTGTGACAGGCTCCAGAGTCGGTGGGACAGCACCAGTGCAAACACAAGAAATTATATGAGGAGCAAAACCTCCCGTTCTCAGCAGCAGTGAGTTCTTGCACTCACTCACAGATCTGCACCAGGGATGTTTTGGGAGAGAAACTGATAAAAACCAGCTTCTAATAAAACAAGATTTCTGACTTTGAATGGAGATGGAAAATAGCAYAGTTATTTGTGACACTAAGTGGGTGCGGAGTACAAACTTCAAAGTATTTAATTTTTCTCCAGTGACTGCTGAGAGCTGCTCATTATTCCAACCAGAATTGGATGGGTATTTTCCCTCTTGTTCCATCCTGCAAGGACAGAAAAGTATCAAACCTGGTTTTACTACTAAACATCACACTGTATTTCTAAATCCATGGCATTGTGACTGCATAATCAAGCAGACATTGTGAATGGAACGAGTAAAGCCAAAGAAATTTTAAGATGTTGATGTTTCAGTCAGAACTCCCATACTAAAAATAAATGTCTTGCCAGAGTGAACTGAGCATTTTAGTGATCAGTTCTTCACATCTGGTCTATTTACCCAACAAAAGTTATCAGGCAGCAAGAGAGTAATAAAAAGATTTTAAAAACAAACAAAACAAACCACAAAAACAAAACCACAGAATGAAACCATGGGGCCCTCTGAAGCTGTCAAATGTGAACCATCTAATTCAGCAGGGAAGTGCATCTCCCCCAGTCCTGTATAATAAATAATATATATTTTAGACTCGYAGGTGAAAACACTTGAAAAGCACCATGAGCATAACAAGTTACTTACAATTTCAGTCCATTGTAGGAGAGAGAAAAGAAGTCATAGACCAAGCACACACCAAACACAGTGACTCCAGTTTCTTTCACCAGCATTGCACACGTCCCAAGGAATAAACTAAGCAGCAAGAAGAATGGGGAGGCAGTGGGAGGGAAATGTTCCCCAACATAACACTGATCCACGCTCCTGAAAAACAGAATTGGCATAAAATAYCTTAACTTCTCTGTTATTTTCATGTTTACTACAGTCAAACAGATACTTCGACTTTTCCTTAATGCCTTAAGGTGGCTGACATGAACATGTTAAGACATGAACAATCTCAAATGGGAAAGGCTTAGACAAAGGACAGGAAGGGAAAAGGCAAATGTGGGGAGCTGCTCGAATTCTTGGTGCACAAGAGGGGAAAAAAAAGACAAGCAGAAAAATAAAGTGGACTTGAAACAGTCAGAACAAGGCAGAGTAAGTACAGAGAGGGCAGAAAAACACTTGCTTTCGGTCATGTGAACACACATGCTTGATTCTCCTTCTCGTCAAAAAGCACTGGGCAAGCAAAAATTCCTCCATCCCACCCACATTCCCCTGAGTCAGAGGTGTGTCCTAATCATTAACAGACTGGACAGCAAGCCTGAACCACAGGGGAGAAGGTAGGAAAGAACCAAAATCAAACAGGCAGATCCCTGCAGGGTCACTACCAGCTTTACACCTTTGAAACCTGAACAGCCTTGTGGGTTTGGAGCAAACATCCAGTTTTCCCCTGTGGCTGTGATGACAAGCTGCTATTTCTGAATGCAAACAAAGTTATTTCTAACTGGAAATAATGCAAAAGGTGCAGAAACCCCATCCAAGTCAGCTATTTCTGTACCTATCTATACTTGTTCAGTTACAGTTTTAGAAGCAGTGCCAAGTTTTCCTGTGAAAAGGATGACTAATGGTCTAGACAMACTCCTTAACACTCCTTAACACTCCCAGACCAGGTGCTCCAGAGTCCCACAGAATGCATCTGAAAGGCAGGCATGTGTCTGTCTGTTCTTCACTCCATATACAGGCAGTTTGCCTTCTTTTTTTTTTTTTTGTTTTACAATTAAAATTTGTTTTAGACATTTATTAACTAGACATTGTGCACATTGGAGAAGGTAGGGAACACAAATCATTATATAGAATGTTATTTCTAGAGTATATATTTTCAGTTTAAGTAAATGGTAATTTGTTAGTTATTAAATAAGCTGTCAGTTATTAAATAAACATTAAATAAGCTGGCAAGTTTGTTTTGTTTGTCTTCTGTAATTTAATCATTTTGTTTTGTAAGGTTTTAATGTTTGTATGAATGGATGAACATTTTGAAACATCTCACGATGTTATCACGTACCTATTATAGGAGAGAAAAGCCAACAGAAAGAGTAGACAGGCGAGGACATCTGCTCTGCCTACTATACCTGTTACCTGCAAGGAAAAGRGACACACAGGTGTAAAAACACATCCAGAAAAAGCCACAAACACTCAGTGACTGCTTTAACAATTCCTGCTCCCTGCTATTATTTTAAGCTTTTGATCTTTCAGAGTTATTGCAAAATTTTGCTTGGATAGGGTAGGATATGCTCACTTTTGTCTGCTGCATTTCTTGCTTGGCAAAATAAATGAGTAAGCCAAGGGTAAAGTCATTCTTTACTTACTAAAATATTAACAAAGTTACATAGAAAATGTCAATTTTTGGGATCTGTTTTAATTTTGTATAATAAGACTTAGATGAGAAATGCAGCCAACTCCCTGAACTGAAATTTGTTCAAGAAAAGGACCTATTATATAAGTAATATTTGAATGAACTTTATCACCAAAAAGGGATAGTGTTACAGAATTTATTCTTTCTGAACAATCTGAGAGGTTTTTGTTAGAGTTTTTTCCACATATTAATTAACAAAATCTTTTTATAAAAAAGGGAATACTGAAGAAGAATGGGTAAACTCTTTTTCCTAGTTATTTTAATATCCTATTTCATAAAGATCTAAAAATCACCCATAAAGCAAATTAAAGGCCCTTTGAAATTTCGCCCCTTTGAGATTACATAATTAAGTTATATTCAGAGCTCTGGCATTTATTTCAACATTTTTAAGTTCTGACCCAGACAAAAATAAAATCCAAGAGTGCCTCTTCTAAAACCTCCCTTAAAATATAAAGCTGCATTATCAAAAGGAGCCTAGCTGATTAGCTCACACAACACAGCACAGGAAGTAACTGCAGAGCTTTTGGTTTTTGTTATTRAGGTAATCTCTCCTCCAAAGTTTTCAGCCACAGGAGCTGTTTCCCTCCCTCATTTACAAAGGTTTGGAATGAGAGCAGCATGATGTCAGTGGTATCTGAGCTAACGAGTGCATTTCCTTTTTCAGGTGTGAAAAGCTGGACATTGCCTTTCCTTCTCCAAGACAGCGAGACTCCTTTTAGCTACAGAAATGTCTCCTGGTGTTAACAGACTGCACTTTTGGGATGGCTGTGTCTTTAAATGTTTCCTTCTAACGAACTGAAAGATGTCCAAAATGAGCTGTTGTTCTGCAAACTTACACTGATGTTCAGTTACAACTTTTTTTTTTCTTTGTAAGATGATTCTCTTAGCTTTTAATTGGAATAAATATAAATTAATCCATGGGCCACATCATCTATATCTGAGCGAGCTCCTCCAGAACACACACWAATGCTCCCTTCACTTTTTCTCCCTAAAGCTGATGGCTATAGGAGATGACTGAAGGAATGCAACAATATCCCAGCAGGAGAGCACAGCCTCACTGAGGTCCTTTGGTTTCAGAGGACTCATGACTGTCCATTTATTCCCAGCATGGCTGATTAGGACCATCATTTAGAATTCAGTGCCAGAGCACAAAGACCACAAGTATGAATACACTTCTTTCTCAATGACTCCTGCAAACTATTTTAAACAGAGTAGATTCTCACCTTTGCTCCCCCACAGCAAAAAAAAAAAAAAAAAAAAAATCACAAGCACCACATTCTGTATGACTCAGAGGTTTCCTTAAAAAAATTAATATTTTGAAGAATGAATTCCTTTTTAGCTTGGGTGGCACATACTTACAGCCTCGGTGTGAATGGGATGCACAGCAAAGAACAGCGCCGTGACAAAAGCAAGACGACAGTCCTTGAACACAGCTTTGTCACAAGTGTACATCAGCACAAGAGTCACCAGACAGTGTAAAATTACATTCACTGCGTGGAAATAGAAGGGGTTCATACCAGCCAGCAATATGTTTAACCTGTAAAAAAGCAAAACAAAACCATTACTAGATCTGAGAGGTCTTGTAACAGCAAGACATCTTTCAAATACTCTAAATTATGCCTTTTGCCCCATTTGCAGTCATCTAATGTTAGTGCTATTAAACTAATTGCTGAAAATCGCTCTAAACTTSTGGTTTATCTGATTAGAGAGAAACYATTTCCCCAATTTTTWTATTATRTGGTTGTGTTTGGCAACCTTCTCGACAGAGATGGGAGGTTCCTGTGCCCTCCCAGYGCAGTTTTCTGCAGTGAGACCATTCCTGTGCTTCCTTACAGCAAATCACCCTGGCCAATATCGTGGCACTATTCCTATTTCCCCATTAGCACCTTCTGTGGTTCTGTTGGCCACGTGGCAGCTTTACAATATGGGTAGTTATTTTCTGCTATTGAAGAGATGCTTTTGCCCAGGAACAGCCAAGACAAGGACTTGGTAAGGCACTGGAGCATCTGCTTGGCGTAACAGGGACATTTATTCCCATTTAATTTTCAAAATAGTGTCACACACTGAAGGTTAAACCTTTATTTAAATGCTTTACTGGCAAAAAGAAGCTTGCCTAATAGTTTACATCATTTTTGTAAGGACATTGATGGCAAAGATAAGTTAGCTAACACCACCCTAGACTCAGGGAGATAATTAGGGTTCATTATTTGCATCAACCATAAAAAAATAAAATGTAACAAGCTGTTATGACATTTGTTTGACAGCATGTATTAACACATTTTTCTGGTCACTGTTTTTTACAGCCAGCTTGCTTAACAGCTGCTGACAAGCTCTGCCTTACATGCAGTTKAAGATAATTCCCTTTAGTATTAATAACATCTGTACATTTGGACAAATCTATATGTACTCACACAAATACACACACATACRCATGGTGTCTAGCTAGGGAAGGCTTCATATATGAACAAGGACTTTGGAAAAATGCCCTTTAACTAATGTTAAAGGACATTTTTTAAAAACAAATGACAAGACAGCCAGTGAGAAGAAGGCCCAATCTAAACATTTTGCATGCAGTTGTAAATACAGGGTCAATAATCTTTCCTGTTGTTACTAAGAGACTCCAGGTTTCCCATGACATGCACGATGCAACAGCAAGGCCACCGAGCTGTTGCTACTATAAAAAAACACCTCAGGTTTTTTCGYGAGACAGAGGAGGTGTGAAAAGGTCTGTGAGAGCCAGACAACTTTTTTTTTTTTTTTCTTTATAAATAACTCCCTACATTTCTTATTCACAAGCAAGGGAGTGCTAGCTGTCCTGGATTGAATTTTCCAGACCAATCTAACTTTACCAGACCAAGAGTCTTACTCCTGCTGTGCTCCTGCTGGAGCATTTGGGGAGGCAACAGACAAAACCTGGAGTTTGCAAAAAAGCAAGATTTTGGCATGGCTTGACCTTTCCCTTTGAAGTATGGGTTGATGCAGTTACATTTTGACAAGGCATCAGTCTGTGTGATTCAAGAATACAYGAGGAGTTGGGGGGTTTTCTTTTTTTATCCCATTTCTCCTGCAAGCCACTTCAGGGCAGCAGCATCCATCACTTTCCCTTATTTCTACCAGCACTGAATGACAAACCACAACAAATGGCAGCAACAGAGATCCAGCCAGAGCTTCAAATCTGCTGCAGCACTGGAACCCCCAGGCCTGGATCTTGTTTTCAGCGTGCTGAGGGCAGCAAGGGGCAGCACAGGGYCACTAAACCCATGATATCTGACAATATTCTTGAAAAATTCATTATTAGCYTCCATGGATCACATCTGATCACTTCCCATGCTGCAAAACAGGTCTGCTGGCAGGAGAGGCAGAACTTTATAGGCAAGGAATCTTCCTGGCCCCACCAGGTCCCATATCCCAAAGGGGTGGGTGTGCTCTTCACGCCCCTTCTTAGGGTGAACATCAAGTCAATGAGGCTTGTAAGCTGTGAGTTACCTGATGTGAATTATTGAAAACAGCTCTGTAACAGCATCAGCCTCGCAGCTTGGCTGCTCCCCTGGGTGTTCTTTAAATAAATAAAAAAACAGCAGAACAAAACACAAACATAATACCACATGATTCAGGTAACTCTTCCRTTGAACAGCAAAATCAGACTGCAAATATGCCTCAGTGTATGTTTTAAATACCCTCTTTAGTGGCCCATGAACAGTGAACATGAGCGTGTGCAGGTGCTATATTCACACCAGTGCTTTTTGCAGCTAAAGCTCTTTGTCATAAGAAATTAGGCCACATGGCAATGAAGGAAACATTTTTTTCGTCCTGAGACAATCCCAGCAGAACAATCTTGAAACATTAGCAGTGGTTAAATTTATTGTATGTCAAACGGGTGAGCAAATCTGGGTCTTGGAACAGCTCTAATCCAAGTCACAAGAACTTTGCAAAGCTCCCCAGCTCACAGGGGGAAAATGAGGAACTCTGGAGCAACTTCTGGGCAAGGGAGAGGGAGGGGATGGGCAAATAAAAAATTACTTCTCCCCTCTTAATCTTTAATATCCTAACAGAGAGATTCAGTCTTGTTTATTGGCAGCAGCATGAAGCAATTATACACAGTAGATGGCTCAGCAAACAAAGACATAGATCTCAAAAAAGTCTAAGGAGTCTAAGAAGTTGGTCTTTCTCCAATATAATGTTCACAAAGAGGAGTGCTGCAAGCAAAAACTGTACTCCACTGGAAGGG